>NW_009607235.1:0-50426 GCF_000690535.1 Cariama cristata | reverse complement strand
GAGGGAGGCGGAGAGGCCGCGTTATGTTTGTATTGAGCGTGGGTTCCGCCGGGTCCTTGGTTCTCCCCGGGCTGTTAAAGCATACTGTCGGGAACGAGACCCTACGGGAGTTAGCAGGGCGCTGGCTAAGGTCAGGTGTCCGTATTTTCCTGTCAAAATTCGTCAACGCAAGCTGGAGGCAGTTCGATGGCCGCAGGTGGTCCAGTCTAATGATCTGCATCTTTCCTGTGCGAGTTGTGCCTGAAACAGTTCAAATCTCTTTTTTTTTTTTTTTAACTGCTGAATAACCCTGTTACCAGTAACGCTTTGTAGCATCTGTCAGTAGTTTGTCTGCAAACCTCACAGAGAAGTTTTCGTCGTGTGACTATACAGGCTCACTATAACTGCTGTATATACTCTTGCCAGATAATTGTGATCTAAAATCTTGACCTTTCATTAAAAGGGATAATATCGCTAATCTGCTGCTTCCAAATTTGGCCACCTGCTTGCGCAACCTGTTTATGCAAGTGTCCTGTGTAACTGAAGGCTATGGAAACCCTGCTCAGTGATACCTGGATGACTTCTGAACTTCAGCAGTATTGTCAATTAGTTTGTCATTATCCTGTTAAAAGGGGAAAAAAAATCAAGGTCACGCATTTATCATACAGTCCCATAGTGAGTGCTGGATTATGCACAGATGACTGAACACCAGCTGTTAACCTGATTTTTGCGTGCATTTGTGCACTTCCCAAATGAAATCTGAAGGATAGAAAAGGTGCGGATTCCATAATGCAAATTCAGTAAATGCTATATTCAGGTGTATAATTAAAGTATTACTAAAAAAGAAGCTACAGAAGACGTTTCTGGCTTGCTGCATGAGAATCCTGCAGAAGTTAGGACCTTGCTAGGTTCATTCAAACTCTGGCAGAGTGCACCGAGTTTTCAGTGTGGCCTTTATTTGGCCAGTTTGCTTGTCTATGATGTGTTGCTTCACGATCTCTGTGGAAAGCAGGATAAATGGCATAACGAGGCCAGTGGCCTCATATCATGACAACTGTTAGATCCCAAGGAGTCTCGCTCTTACAGTTACATGGATGTGGATTTCTCCTCCTGTGAGATTTGGAAGAGCTAGAAGCATACCAATAAACACCGCCAGGTGACAAGAGGCAACAGCTCTAAGATAAGAACCAAATGGTTTTGCAGTCTGTGGTTTTTATGTTTTGGTGATCGCTGTTTTGTGATGTGACACTGGTACAGTCCAATGGCTTGCCTACACAGAACACAGCAAAGAAAAATGGTGTGTGCCATGTGCTGTCTGTACACAAAGAGGCTGTAGTGCTGTCAGTATCTGCTTTCTGGAAAGTAGATAAGCCACAAATTCCAAGCTTCATCCTCAGAAATACTGAAAGAAGTAGTTGATGAAATCTGTTAAAGATGCTGATAATGCTGAGGAAGGATCAGAGAGAATAAGGAGAAAAATAGGAATAGCCAGGAAGGATGATACCCACAGAAAACCATGAAGAAATGAGACAGAGCAGGTAAATGGATCTTTAGGTCTGATGTTTTTAAAATGTTTCCTGGAAAGATTATTGGTTCCTTACAAAACCTAGACAAGCAGTCTGCCTGTCTCATCTTTCTTGTCTGTTGTTTTTCCCTGATACTCTTAGCATGTAGCTTCCTATTTCAGCCTTTCTTCATTTTCTGCTGCCTACCATCTTTGGAAGTTGTGGTTGATTAATGGTTGATCACAAAATCACAAAATTGATAACAAAAGGTTGAGAAAAGCTCATTGCCAGCATGTCTTATTAATAACTGAGTAAAATACATTGGACTCAACATTTCTGAAACAATTTCCTTCCTGTATTAGGACCCGTTTACCCCAAATGGCAGTTCATAGGCCTTTTGCAAGGAGATTTTCAAGATACTCCCCAGTGAAAATGAATTTTGTTGTGATTTTCTCAACTTCAACAGCTGTCAAGAAAAAACTGCAGATAGCACAGATACTGATGGGTCAAGACTAAACAGCATATGCAGCACAAAAGAAGAGCACGTAAGTTTACATGGAGCTTGTTTGCATCATGACTGATGTTGACTGTAAGTACTGTCCCACTTTGACCAAAAAACACCCAACAAACTTTTCATGCTTTGTTCTGACTTACAGTATTGCAGCGTGTTCTGTTTTAATTGTAGTGCCATCTAGTGGGTTAGGTATTTTTTAAACTCAGCTAATGAGTGTTCAGCATTTGTTGCTTTACCTGGTTGGCAGTCACAGATGTTCAGTAACAAGCATAGTTTTGTTCTTGAGCAGTCCCCTCCATATCAAGAGGTCTTTTGCTCTTCATGTAAATACCAGGTTTGAATATGATTTGATGATAAATAATGCTTATCCTGAATTCTAAAACATTAACCAGATGCTACTTTTCAACTTGATGTGGTTAAAGTGATTCTAACCTCTAATTTCTGTGGACTAGTGATAGAATTAGGTGGTCTGGATATAATTCCCGGTTAAAGGAAAAATTAAGGCATTTCGGTTTCTCTAAAAAACAAAAAAAAAGCTAGTTTTCTCCTAATGCTAACATATAGTCTATTGATATTCAGCCAGCAAACAGAATGCTGTTTGTGAAACATTTGTGTTTCAAACATGAACCTTATTATTAATGTTCTGATGGTAAAAGCAGCAGGGTATCATATCTTCTCTGATCAGATATGTTATATGTCATCCTAATCAGAACCAAATATTGAGCTATGGTGGGAGCAGTTGGAGAAAAAAATAACAAAAAAAATCTTTGTAAATGTTCTAGCAGTGACCTTTCAAGTCAGTTACCAGGAAATACCTAAATCAAATTTAAAAATGTTAATTTAGCTGTAAGACTGTTACTGAACTATTCAGCAGTGAAGACAGACTTGTTATGCATACCTGTGCCCTTCAGAAAAGATCGCAGTTAAGACCACTTAGCCATAGTGTTCCATAGTCTATTGTGGGAAGATGACTACTGTAAAATTAAGGGTCTGATCTTTGTGTATAAAATAAAAAAATTTCCTCCATAAGGATTATTGAGACTGAGGATCAGCTACACCCTGGTTCCATTTCAGACAGAGGACAATAAAGATTAAA
Source organism: Cariama cristata (assembly GCF_000690535.1). NCBI lineage: Eukaryota > Metazoa > Chordata > Aves > Cariamiformes > Cariamidae > Cariama > Cariama cristata. Next base: position 47,332 of record NW_009607235.1, on the reverse strand, counting down.
TCATTAGTTGAATCCAGAAACTTCAAATCCTGAATTGCAGGTTGAGGTGAGGGGGAAGATAACTTTACTTTCTTTAATTAGAGCAGTACTAAGATGGTTCTGTATGTTCAGAATTTATAATTTTTAATGCAAACATTTTAAGAAATCTCTCCCAAGAGAGAATGTGTAATACCTACTTTCTGCCTAGTTTCTCCTTAGGCTGAAAATACAGAATCATACATCTTGCTCTGATTATAGAGAGCTGTTTGAGTTCCCATAGCTTTTTGCTAAGTAGTTGGAAAGGTACATTTTGTAACTATCTTGTTGCCTGGAGAATGTTGTCGCTGTGTTGGAAATCTAATAGCTATAGCCACAGGGCTCTGAAGAGAGCTAATTAGAGCAATTTAGAATAACAGAAGTTCTGTTCCTGGGAGGACACTGAAGAGATCCTTCCCCAAAGCAGCATGCCACAATTTCAGAGAAAATTTATTGTAATATTCCTGCATAAGTCATCTGGTATCCCAAGGATTTACAAATCTGGCTATCTATTATGGTTTGTTCTCTTAGCCCTTACGTTATCAGGGGCACTCATGTACATCTTGTAACATTCCTGGAGATAAAAAACTGGAAAAATTCTGTCAATCAAGCATTGTCTATCTTATTTTAGTCTAGTTACCGGTCAGAACCAAGCTGTTCAAATGCACAGAAACAATATTCTCTCCTGCTGATGTGGCTTTCCACCTTGAGACAAATTTATTGAGCTTTGAGAGAAGGGCTTCCAAATCAATTGTGATTCTCTTAGTGTGGTGTCATGGATTTTCTTAATATTTTTCTTAAAAATAAATTTTTACCTTTCAACTTACTAGAACAAGTTGACAGAAGAGCAGGTCAGCTCTCTTTTGTTACATTCAGATTCGCCAAGAATGCAGCAGTTGTTGGTATCCGTTTCTGTACAAAGGCTAACAATGGAAGTGCTGTTATTGGAATGGTATTTTGGCATTCAGACCTACATTTCTCTTTCTTTCTTAATTTTTCTTTAAGATTTGATGAATTAGTTGCTGTAGGCCCGTTTCTGCTGCCCCTGTGTACAAGTAATTTGTATTAGTCAAAGGGAATGTTGTACGGTGAAGGACTGCCAAGCCAGGTGCTAGGCAAATAGGCTGCCAGTAGCGTTGTAAAAGCCTGAGGCCTGGCTCTTTATTGCTCAGGTATGACTTGTGCAAATGTTTCTCTCTTGCTCTTTACATATTTTTTCTGATGACTGACAGGATGTTGAACAGCGTGGTTGGTTGGGCCAGTGCATGGAGATTTGTTTAGGCATGATGTTTTAGTGCTCGCATTCACAGTTCAGTCTCACAGGTGGGCTGTTCTTCGTGCACCCAGCTGGCTAACAAAGGAGAAACGCTCATTCTGCTGACGTTATGCAAGGGTATTGAAAAACTATGAATGAAAGAAGCATAAAGCAAAATTTAAAAAAAGGTTATGTTCTGCTTTTATTGAACTCCTCTAGAAAACAGCAAAAGCATTTAATTGTGTTTCTATGCGTAATTAATGAGTGGATGAACACTCCTGTGGGACTGTTGCTGTGCTCCATTCAATCCTAATCTGCATAGGTGAGTCTGGCCAGAATGGGGACAAAGAGTTCAGCTGAAAATAATTGGAGCGGGAAGGAATAAAAAGATTCCAAAAATCTGATTGCCCTGTAAATAAAATCTACCTAACACCTTTTTGGTGCTTTATGTGGAGGTCACAGTCTCTGAACCTGGACTTAAACCTGTCCCTAAAATGAGTGCTTCACACTTTGTTCCCTTTCCACAAGCATCTGTGAAGGCACAACTTCAACTCTGTTGCAGGAGCTCATATCGTCATTAAAGTTAGACTGATGAAACGCTGGAGCAGTGTGTTTTTGTCAGATTTTCCTCAAAACCAGTTGGGTTCTGTTACTGGTATCTATGGTATAACTCCAGTTTTTGGAGTTTATTTGATTGTAAAACCTGTGCCAGACAGGTACAGACAGAACCGAATGAAAGCCCTTGTTTTACATCCACAGTACTCGCACCTTGTTCAGAAAGCAAGAGCAAAGCTGCTTTAAGTTTTCTAATAGTTGTCACCCAAAGTACTTTTACTGCTGTTTTAAAGGTCACCTCAGATTTATGAATCACCTCAGGTTAATGTGTTATTAATCAATCAGAAACTGGTTGAAAATTATTCGTTCAGCACTGTGAATGCTCTTCTGCTAGATGCTTATAAAATAAAATAAAATACCATGAAGGGAATCTGTACTTCCGTGTTATGTGTTAAATAGGAATTCTGCTGCTGTAGCCGAAACCATATAGTCTTTCCCTCTTACTCCATTACGAGCTCCTGGTCTCTGCAGTGTTCTCTGATCTGACCGGACAAGCTGCATCTCATTGCCTTTACAACCCATTGCTGGTCCTTGGATTTTGCCCAGGCTTATGCTGTCCTTTCTCCTTCTTCCTCTTTTACCTTCTGCTCTGCACTTTCCATCACCAAATCTGTTCTGTTTAGAGCCGAAGAGCCTCTTTAACACACTGCTTCCAGCTCTGCTTACTCACTCCTTCTCGGGTTTTGCTGAAGCTATCCTTGCTTAAGATCTCATCATGATTTGTGATCAAGAACAACTTCACCTTCTTGATATTAAACGTTGCTTCAACAGCACTGTGTTCATTTCCAGAGATGGTGTGACTGGTACCCCCTGCTCTGGTTCATGATATTAGTATTGGTTGATAATTATGCCTGTACTGTGGTAAAGCATTAAGGTGGAGAATCCCTGCCCCGCTGTGGTTTCTCTTTTAATTCATCTTTATTACTAAGCAAAGTAGACTCTTCATTTCAAAGAGCTTATAGATTTTTTATGACTAGTGCTGTCTATAGTTTATTAGACCACCTTTTTCCACTTGCTTATTTTGTATTTTAAATATTTTTAAAATTGTATTTCTATTGTGTCTTTTTAAATATATATTTATTACTTTTCTATGACTCCCCAAGTACCTTGGCTGGTGAAGTCTTAATGAATAAAATTACTGTCATGTTATAGCTATAAAAATCCACTCCCTTCTTGGAATGGGACATGCTAGTTTGAAGAAGCTGAGGAAAATGAGAAGTATAGTTATCTTGGAGTTATTTTGAGTAAAATGGGATAAATAACTAGGAAAAATGTTTACAAAATTATTTTGCAGTTATGAACTGTTAATGTGTTGAACTTCCTAATTCTACATCTGTGCTATTATTACAGTGGTCTTTGCTCTCTAGGACAGATCCACCCAGGCCAACTTTGTAAAAGTTGAATGCTGACAGTAGTCTGGAAATACCAAAGAATTCTGTACGTGCTGGGAATCGTGCTTGAATGTCACAGTAGTCATGCTAATTAGCTCTGAGCTGCTTCTGCCTCTGGAAAGCAACTAGTATCTGAGGCAGCTTGTATCTCATACAGCAGCTCTATACCACTCTGCAGACGCATTAGCTACTGTCTATACATTGATTTGACAGCTTTTCTCTTATTTGGAACAGAAGGAGATGTTTTGGACTGCTGGTTGTTGTTTTTCAATCACAATTGTTAATACCTTGGTACAACACCAAGTGAATAAAAGATGTACAAATAAGAAGTTGAGGCTTCAGAGATAACTCTGAGAGCTGTAAAGCAGATGCTGTACTCTTCTGCCAGAAGACAGCATGACAGACTCAGAGGATCTGTTCTCATGGTTCTCCACATTGCAATAACTGTGTTTCAGAGCCAGCTTTTCAGTAAACTCCAGCTAAACTATGTAGATCGTGTAAGCAGTCAGCCAGCACAGCTACAAGAAAAGTCAAGCAAGAGTATAGCACAGGAAATATTTATGCAATAATGGCACTTTCCTTGTTACAGCTCATGGTTTGTAAGGAATAAATTCCCAGTTGGGGGCAATTCTGAGGCAGCAAGCAAATTTACCCAAGCAAGTTTTTTACTTTTCAGATATTACCTGCCTTTGTAAGGGCTCTGCAGATCACTAAGTGCAAAATGCTGATGAAGTTAGGTGATGACTTAAGGCAGTCTCAGCTTTTCAGGCAGTCACTGAATGGGAGAGACAGGATACGTTTATCTTCCTCTGTTGGCACAAAGAGGGTTGACCCGAGCCAGCAACAAAGCACCCACCAGCCGCTCGCTTGCATCCCCATACAGCAGGTTTTGAATGGGGGAAGAGAATTGGAAGGGCAAAAGCAAGAAAAACTCACAGGTCAAGATAAAGACAGTTTAATAAGTGAAGGAAAAAATTAAATAAACCCACCAAATAATGCAAAGGCAATCACCACCTCTCACCAACACACTGATGCCCAGTCAGTCTCTGAGCAATGACTGCCTTCGAAAGACTCCCTCCCGAGTTTTATCGCTTAGCATGGCATATGGCATAGAATAACCCTTTGGTCAAGTTGGGTCAGCTGTTCAGCCATGTCTGCTCCCAACCACCTGTCCGCCTCCATCCTGTTTGCTGAGGGGACAGTGTGAAAACCAGAGAAGGCCTTGGCACTTTGTAAGCACTGTTCAGCAGCAGCTAAAACATCAGTGTGTTATCAACACTGTTTTAGTCATAAATCTAGAACACAGCATCATACGGGTTGCTGTGAAGACAATTGCCTCCATCCCAGCCAGAGGCAGTACATAAAACAGTAGATAGGCCTGACCCTACAGTGGGATAAACACCATGCTAACTATAAATATGACTTGATTGTGTTTGTATTTTCTCTTTTTATTTTCTTTAGTTTGTGTTAATGACGTGTATCCACTTGACATAGCAAAATACCAGTATCTTAAACACCTAATAAATTTTATGAAAGCTATAAGCAAAATTTTCAAATGCAATGACTGAAATTGTGCATCTGATCTCTATTTATGCACATAAATATTTTGGTCTTCAGACATGTTTTTCACTTGCAGTTCCAGAAAATTTGTAGTAGTCTTCATTTTGCAAGGATTGTATATTCATTAGTTTTTGCTTACATTTCATGATGTATTTGCATTGTATATTTAGGTGAAATTCTAGTTTAGATAAATCTGTAACCTAGATAAATATAAACCTCGGGTTTAGAGAAACTTGTTCCTGTAGAACTGGCGCTGTTTTCTTCTAGAAAAGTCTGTGTCCTGTCATGAAATCTCTCTCTGTTTAGGGACTTTCTGGAATGTAATTTCTAGCATTCCTCCATTTGCCCTGTAAGTGCTCCTACTCTACTTGAACTCCTGGTTTTATGTGAAGTTTGTTACATTTATTTCTGGTATGGAAGATCCCTTGGAGCAGAGAGGCTGAGATGACATGTAATGTGAGATGGAGGTGGTATTAGGCTGGAAACTGTAATACATTGTTAAAACCAAGCAGTGTTTTGACCTACAAAGGGTCAAAGTTGAGCATCAGGCTTCATTTTGTTTGGCCAGTGATACCACTATGGAACTTTTGTTATCTGTCGTTTGGGCTGGCAGCAGAGTGCTCTGTTTTTTCCGCAATGTAAGTTACAAAGTGAGCAATTCAGGTGGTAAATGTGTGCAGTCCCACTGTAGACACCCCACAGACCCCACCTGGCCTCCAGCAGCTGTTCCAGAATTGCACAAGCCTTAGTAAGTCTTGTTTTGTTTCTGCCAGCCCCATACTGATGTCTCATTTAAAATGCTTTTAGATATCTATTTTTAGGCATCAGAATCACTCTTCAAACATCAATTCTAGCAAATATGTCTACAAAAATCCTGTAAGGCACAGTTCTACACCTAGTATATGAGCTATACCATTGCAGCTGGTGTACAAGTTTCTCTGTGCACGTCAAAAGAGAAGCCTCTGAAAGATATTTAAGGCCCAGCAAGTTGCTTTCCATCTTGCAGTCAGTATGCAGCTTTACATCATTGGGGCTTGTCTGCCTGTGCATCCTCTGTGTTTGTGTGTCTGCTTGGCTTTTGGTAAAGTTATTTATGCCCTTTCTTGTCTGCCTTCCAGAATCATTCTGAGGCCTTTGTTTGGCTCAGTCTTCTGGTCTTCAGTCTGTTTTCCCTGGCTCTGCTCTCATCTGCTTCAGTCAGTGTTTCTTATGACTATGACTCTTGTCAGTGGTTTACCCAACTATTTCGGGAGATACCCTGTCTTTTGACTCTTGCATTTTGTGCTCTGTCTTGTGAGCTGGACAGGAATGTGAGGGTCACCATAACCTTGATTTGAGTCATCTGAGTGCATCCCTATGTCTCATGTTGAATTCCTGACTATTTAGCAGCATGTTCTTCTTGCTTTAAACCCTAAGACAGCCTCAGGAGACAGGCTTTTAAACCAAACCATTGGCCTAAGAAGGCTTGGGATGCTCCTTAAGAGCCTCCTTCTGTAGCTTTGGATAATCAGTTCCTTCTAAGTGAATAGGAACGAAGATCAAATGTTTGGGATGAGTGAAAAAGTAGTTTAACCTCAGAAAATACTTCATAAACCTTTGCAAAAGTTGAGTTTGTCATTTCCATATTGGATCTTCTTTCTTCAGCAAGATTTGTGATGAGCCAAATGCTCATTGCTTATCCTTGATGTTTCTTGGGCTCTCATACATTGGTGCCAGAAATGAAGTATGTATATAGTACATACAGAAATACATGTAATGGTCAAGTTAACATAGTGTCAGGATACTACCATGTCTGTTTAAGACCATATCGATGTGTATCACAGACTGAACTGAACACTTAAAATTTATTTCCTTGTTTAGAAAGCATGTAGTGCTAGTAATGGCATTACAAAGATCTCTTTTCAGTTATGTCAAAGTTGATGCATTTATTCCTACTTGTTAAAAAAAAGATAATATTGATTTATGTGATTTAACCATAAATACTTACCTGGTGCTTGGATCATATTGAAAATAAACCACATTGTATTTAACAAGAAATGCTGCCCCATATGCCACACAGAAGTGGCAGCCAACATACAGCAGATTGGAAAGATCTATTATTTTTCTAAAGTTCTGAAGTGAAAAGAACATGCCTGTGAAAATAGTAAAGTAATATATTCTTCTTATATTGTACCTTGTGTTCCGTAAATGCTTCTGAAAATCAGTAAAACCAAATTCTACCTAATGTGTTCTGTGTTTTGCAAGAAGGGCAAGCCTTTTCCCCTGATTTGTTAATGTTTGGAAAAAAGTCATTGCACATAAAAATCCTATACTAAAAATAGTAATTCATGATGTTTTAATATCTTTTTCTTCTAGTTAAAGAAGAGTAGGAAGTATAGGAGTGATTGTTTTTTACTGCTACAAAAATATTTCTACTTTTTGACAGTAACTGGTATCAAGAATAACAATAAAAAAAATATAAGCCATACTGACTATTCCTCCTCTGATGTTTTATGTCTACTCAGAGAAGATAGGGTACAGACAATTGCTCAGCTGCAGTAGACTTCCCATTTTTATTGTGCAGAGCTAAATTTATCCTTGCTGTAATTTTTCTGAAATCAGCAGCATTACTTCTGCTATGCATGAGAGTGACCTGCTCTGATTGTATTGCGTTCTAGGAGAGACTACACTTGAGTGGAGTTTCTTCCCTTCGGTTGAATACATGCATACATGTAAATTGCGTTTACCTCTGCAACCGCTTGCATGATCATAAGCAGCAAAGATAGAAGAGCACCGTAACTTGAATCTGTGGCTCTCAGGTGGATGAGATAAGCTTTTGTTGTTTCAGAGGAAGGATGCTGTTCCATATCATGTACTTCATCTGAAATGCTTCACCACATACCTGATTAGGCAGAAGCCTTCTTTAGAAACAAACTGGGGTTACTACTCATGAGGTGTTCAGGCTTGATATTTTCTACAGACCATCCAGAAATCAAGGGGGGTGAGGGAAGGAGCTTTGATTTTTTTTAATAAGTAAGTTTCTAGTGTTGTATCAGAATATTTTGTGGTTATTAAAAAAACCTAAACAAACAGGTGGTCCTAAAGAAAATAGGCTGATGGGAATTTTTCCAAAGCTTCTATTTTAATGAAATAAATGTGTCAGAAAGGAATAGAGGAATATAAGGTTTACACAAAAGTAGGACCAAACTGAGATATGACATCCAGTTTCTATTTTGAGATTATTCATTTTCTCCATATTAGGCTGTACAGACCCAAATTGAGCACGTTCCCTGTAAACTGAAGATCCATAATTCACTCCCAACATTTCATGTTCCAGTCTCCCTTGTATTGATGTGAAAATCTGGATTTTTAATAGAGCTATTTCATTTTTTTCCTCCTCCCTTGGAAGTATCATGTGTCCAGAAATGTATGTGGTTCATTTCTGTGCCTGCTTATTTTTATTGATTTTTCATAGATTCTCTCTCTCTCTCTCTCATCAGTAGCATATGTATGATACAGGTTGCCATGGTAAATATGAATTTTTTATTAACACTGTAAATATTAATTTAAAACATGAGAAGATGGTAACTGAGATGTTAACACTGCTTTGGAGATTTTCCTGCCCCTGAGGTGACAGAAATTATATATGGTGTTAAAAATGTGAAAAGCAACATGTTTTGGGAACGAGGTCTTGTAGTAATAGTACAACAGCCTAAGGGCACAGAGATGTAGGCTATTTGGACTGTGAAGCAAAGACAATAGGAGGTCAGACATAAGCTGCTGAAAGTTAATACTAGAGATGTCACGGAACCAAGGTTCAAGTTTTAAACTCCTTCCTTACATTTCTGAACCATTTGCAATTGGTTCGTTGCATCAGAGTGTGACCAACTGGCTCAGCTGAATCCGATATAAAAAACAGAGTGTGAAGAGACACCCTCAGCTTCAAGGCAGGGAGGGGCACAGGGCTGGCCTCCCAAATTTTCATTTATGACTTTACATCTAACTTGCTGTGCTAAACAAGTAATTTTAGGCAGATTTTTGAAAACTCCCAGCTGCTCAAATTTCATTGAGCTCAATGGGAGTTACTTGCCAGGAAATTCTTGAAAATCTACCTTTCTAGACATACCATATCTCTCAAATTCATGTCCTTCAGCCTATGGTAGATTGTTTGGGAAATGGGTCTGATGCTGCTTGCTTTCTTGGGAGATGAAGAAACAGAAGTATTTTTGGATAGGTGGTAGTTTTGTCCAATGGAATTTTTTTTTTTTTTTTCCTGCATAACCTGTGATTCCTGATGAATTTCTATTCATCCATGAAGTCCCTGGTGTTATGACAGGGTGTTAATTTTTCACTGTAGATTCACTTTTGGAGCAGAAAGTTATGAGGTTGTTTGTTGTCTTGCCCTGGGACTTTGACTCATATTTGATGCTGTCACTGAAGAGTGATTTTAGAAGAAGCTACATGATGAGAGGTACTATCTCTCAGCTGATATGTTAAATTGAGGTCGCTTCTGTCAATAGCCCTCTTAAAAATCACCTCTATGTCTTGTCAGACATTCCATTTCCCAGTGAAATTAATTCTAAAAATCAAGGACTGTGTCTGAGATATTACAAAGCCCATAATGGTGGCTCTGTTTGCCCTGTCTTCATTGCACTACTGGTATTTCACTTACTATTTTTGTCAGGACTTACATTATAAAACTCAATTTTATTCCGTTCTATATCACAAAGCAGCATATGTCACGCTAACTCCACTGAGCAGAGTAAGATTACTACATGAAATCTTGTATCATCTTGTGATATATATACACACAAGATTACTGAGAAAATAACTTGTCACCAGTGTAGACACTTCATGGTTGCTGGAAAAAACACTCCATACTGAAGGTCACATGTATATATACACTGATTTAACAGCTCTATTCACCCTTTGCTAGAACAGTGCTGCTAGCAGAATGACAAGAGACTAGTAAAGCTTCGTACTTTCGAGGAAAACTTTCTGATCCCTTCTGTTTAAAGGAGTGAAGTTCCTTATATTGAAAGGAAACAGAACTTAGTAACTACATTATTTTGTGAAAATAAAACCACTCTCAGCTCCATTTCACCTTGGACACTATTAAGACTCCGGACGTGTCGCAGATGTTGCCATACAGCTCACCTTAGTGACTGCAGCGTTAGATTTGACACTTTCAGATTGTTAATTCCTGGGTTTAAATCATGTTGGGGATTTTTTTTTTTAAATACAGATAAACAGTTCAAATAGTTGAGTGTCTCCAGTTCTTTTAGCTGAGATGTTTAAAAGCATAGTCCTCTCAGATTCTTTGTAGACTGAAAGCTTATAACCCATTCACAAGAACACAACTTAGGAAAGCTGATTTTGGATACATCTCTCTCCTCCATGCTCTCTTCATTGTACTGTATGCTTCTCTCCATCATGCATTTCAATTGAGACTTCAAAGCTAAGGCGGCTTCCTTTCTGCTATTCTCAAGAAAAGCCACTTAGATTTTGCTAATTTGTAACTTATTGAAATATAAGCTTTACTATTAGTTTCCCAAAAGCCCAGGTCTTTTTGTTGGTTCTGTGCATTCCCAACTGAGATGGTTAGTTTTGCAGACTCACCTTTTATGTGTTCTGACTTACTGTGTATCTAGAACTAAAGTTTGTTTTGGCTTTGTGATGCTGGTTGATTTCTTGTCTTAAAACATTTCACAAAACCAGTAAGTTTCTTTTATTTCTGTGGAATGTATTTTATAAGAATAGTCTTCTTTTGTCAGTACACAAAAATTATATCCTAATTGACTTGACTTCTGACAGACCCACATTGAGTTTTTCACAAGGTTCTGATCTAGCTTTAATTTATTTCATTAATGAGTCCGGTGATATCTTAGGACAGAAGAATGTTATATACGACCCAGTAGTGTTGTGCTCTTTGTAGTCCACAAATCAATAAATGAACTTAAAAAACTAAACTCTAAAAACATTAATTATAGATATAGGCAAAGGTCACTCTCTCTGTCAAATTCCTCTCCCTATCCTGTTTATAAACAAAGAAATTATAAAGCAGCATGCAATTTGTGAAATCTAGTGACAATGTTTATATAAATTAGGGTTCCATTTTGGAAATGGAATGGAAAAATGTCAGTGAGCAGAATTCCCTACTCGCTTAATAAAAATGGAGGTCTCTCCTTGTGTATTATGTAACAACAACAACAATTAATCCAGAAACATTATTGTGCTCACTGTCAGTATCTCCATGTGGAATTACTTCTTGATTGTAAAATGGCAGCAGAGTCTCAGCACTTTTACAGTAACCAAGCTGGGACGTAAACTGGTATCCTACCACTTTCATTTAAATTCTAGCAATTATATAAAATTAATAGATAGACACCTTTTGATATTTTTCCAAGCCCTGAATGTTGAATTAAAATGTGGATCTTCCTAATTATGTCAGATGCTGTCATGAAGAGTTCACTTGAAAGCAATTCAGACATTACAGAGAAGAGTATAGCTTAGTCAGCTTATTATTTATTTCACTTAACTTGAGTTCTAATGTTTAATTGCTTTAATAGCTTTGTTGCTGTTTTAAATGTTTTATGGACTTTCCTTCTCCACAAAAATTGTAGTCACCATATTTAATGTAGGAATCTTTCCTTAATGAAGTTAGTATTTATAAAAGTTCGCAGCCTTGTAGGCAAAGTTCTGTGTTTGTTTTCAGGGTAGATATAGCATAGACAAGAAGAATGTAGTGCTATTGCTAGATAGGCATGGCCATCTGGATCAACCTGCATCAATTAAAAGTCATCACCACAGCCCCTGGAAATGGCAGCACTCCGTCCTATGCTCTGCATTGTGGAGGTGTTCTCAAACCACGTCCTGACAAAGTCAACTAAGACAGCCAGCTTTGCATTGAAGGAAAGGAGCAGCATTTACTTGTTCTGCTCGAGAAGGTTTGGGGGCAGTAACCTATGGAAAGGGATAGTAACAAGCCACTGTAAATTACTGATACCTGATACATGCTTCCTTGCAACATGAATGTGAATCATGACCTGAACTTCCATTTCACTTGTTCAATGGTACTTCAGTCTTATTTTGGAATAGAAGAACAACGTCTAGCATTATGAATATGTCCATTTTTTCTGTAACTTTGCAGTATGGGTTGTGATGTGGGTTGTCTATGCCTGTGTAATGTGAATGTGCAGCACTTTTCTTGTGAGTGAATACTTCTGCCTTATTTTAAATTGCTGAAAATTATGCAGAGCTGTGGACTGTAGGGCTTTGGAGTCTTTCCACAGTAGGTAAAGGGACTTGTACTAACTATGTGATGACTAACATGTAAAAAATTAATGGTTATATGGTATGTACACAGCTTGTTTTTCTATAGCAGACATTATTTTGTTTGTTTTTAAGGTAGCATTTACAAGTAATTATCATCATGCTTTTTGAAATGTTAGCTTCTGCACAAGAACTGGTCTACCTGCTTTGTCAATTTTGGTTTGAGTTAAGAGGGCATGTTTGAACCAGTATTTGAATCAGTGCTAGAGTCTCTATAGATGTTGATGAAATGCGGGTGGACCTGCTATCCAGAAAGTGGGTAAAGGGACAGATACACTCTTCACCTAGAGGTTAGCACCCTTGATGCAGAGCATCAGATTGGTAAATGTGCAACGTGGTGCAAAATCAGCTGGTGTAGCTCCAGCCACGACTGGCATGGTTTAGGCTGAGCTTTGACCTTGCCCTCAAGGCATGAGGAGGACTCACACACTCTGGCTTCTTGGCTCTGATGCAAGGGGAATAACTTCCAGCCAAGAGATGGCAACATGCAGCTTTAGGGCAGTGACACTGCCTAAGGCAGTGTTAGGGCAGTAACTGCTCCAGACAGCTGCTAAAAATCTAGTTTAATTTTGTTACTTTTGTACCATAAAAATATAGACATAAACTCTCATATACTCAAAGAAGCAGATGCGAACTACACAGGTGTGAGCCAGATTAGAGGTAATGCAAGAATGCCATAATATTAATGTATAATTTTTCAAAATATCATTCATTAAGCCCATGCAAGTCACAGAGAGATTTGGGGAGAAGAAAGGGTACTACATTACAAAAATTACTAAGCCGCACTGTCTAAATCAACTCAGGCATTGGAAAGAATAAATGTCATGGAAAGTCAATAAGACTTGGCTCCTGGGTAACCCATGTTATTTTAAATGTCATGCTCTGTACTAAATAGTGACTCATTTTGTAGATGTTACTGCACCTTCTTGGGAAATGATCTAGATTAAACTAATGCCTGTGAAAGGAGCAGTTGCTCCCTGGCCATCCATTTCTGATTTTTTTATTCTTTAAATATTGATACCCCTGCAAGAGGTCTAAGAGAAAAAAAGGTCTCATAAACTAAAGGTGACCTGAAAGCCTAGTAATGATCTGTGGCAAAGAAACCAAATGTGTCAAATGCCGTATGAATTTGGAGATAGGGAAGGTTATGTACAGAGGCAGACACGCTTGGAGTTCTTAAGTGTAGTTCAGGTCGGAAAGAGAGTTTCATACGTACTTACAATTTTCCAGGAAATATTGCACTGAAGTTGTATCTATGCTAAAATAAAGATCTTTAATTTATTGAGCTGAATACTATAGTGCTTTCCAGTTTTTCCTCTCTCTAAACTCTGCCTGTGTCCTCAGAGTAACATAGATGGTTTTGATTGTGAAATAGTTGTTAACTTTGAATTCTAATTTTCTAGAGGAAAGTTGTTTTTCTGGTTCTGTCAGAACAACCAACATCAGATTGTATATATGCTGGTCTCTACTCTTTCTTCATGTTAGTCTTGTACTTAGTGCAATCAGCGGGTCAGTCTAACACATACTGAAAGCAGTAGGAGGTATTCTGTTGATTAATAGGAGTTGGACTTCTCAAAGAAAAAGAAAATCATCCTCTGAGATCAGAATCTGACATCCGGTTTCCTTTCTACAATTTTAAGTATCTTTCCTGACTTTTCTGTGGACATGAGAGAGATTTTAGAGAACCATCTTTAAGTCTACAACAGGAGCTGAAGAAGCAGAATTATGTCTTGTTTCTGTTCTAACCAGATACATGCTTGATTATAGTGTTCTCCTGTATGATACCATAGAAGAGATCTGGCAGTTAATCACTCTGTTCAAAAAGCTGTGTACTTTGGCTGTAAATAGCATTCCATGTGGAAAATTGGCACAGCAGGTGTCAGCTCAAGATACTCAGAATTCTTTCTCCCTCTGCTACCAAATCAGGCACAGGAAGCATTGTAAGATTTTGTGTTTTCTTGTTCCACTGTGCTGTTTTTCATTCTTGTTACTCCTATTTTATCTCCCATCCAGTCTTCCACAAGTTTCTTAAATGAATGAGGTTCTACAACAATGCAACAAGGAAAACTATGATGTGAACTGCAGGCTTGGTAGTGTCACCTCAGTCCCTGGAGAGATTATGGAGCAAGTCATGTTGGAAGCTACTTCCCAGACATTTTAAGAGTGAAAAGATAATTGAGAACAGCACAGATTTACTGGGACAAATGATGCCTGACCAATTCATTACCTTCTAGAATGAAATGAGTGCTCTATGGTTGAAGGAATAGCCATGGATGTTGTTTACCTTGACAAGGCTTCTGACATGGTCTCCCATACCATCTTTGTTGCTAAACTGGTGAGACATGGATTGGATAGTGGAGGAAAAATCGGACTGTTGGCTCAAAGAGGAGTGATCGATGGTTTGGAATAAAACTGTCAGGCAACTGCAAGGGATCTTCCTCAGCAGTCGGTACTGGGGCTGATACTGTTGAACATCTTTATCAGCATGAAGGGGCAACATGCATCTTCAGCAAGTTCATAAATGATGCCAATTTGTGTGTGTGGGAGGGGAGCAGTTGATATGCTAGATTGGGGCAGAGCTTCCATACAGAAGGACGTCAACAAGTGGGAGGAATGGGCTGGTAGAAGCCTCATAATGTTCACAATGCAAACGCACTGTTCTGTCAAGACAGATTAAAACAGGCTGGGGACCAACTGGCTAGAAAGCAGGTCTGCAGAAAGACCTGGGGGTTTCTGGTGGGCAGCAAGGAATGACCGTGAATCAGGACGAACACCCTCAGAGCAATGAAAGCCAATTGCATACTGGTCTGCCTTGTCAGGACTGTAGCCAGCAGGTTATTAGCCAGCAGTGGTTATTCCCCTCTATTCATTATTTACAAGACCCCATGTAGAGAAGCGTGTTCAGTTTTGACCTCCTGTGCAAGAGAGAGATGAATAAACTGGAGCAAGTCCAGCAGGGTGTGAGTAAGATGGTTAGGGAGCTGCAGCATAGGAAAATTAAGGAAAATTAAGGTAGTGCAAGGAAAAGTTGAGAGCACTGTGCTTGTTTACCCTGGACAAGTTAAGGCTAAGGGAGGATCTAACTGCAGTCTCCCACTACCTCAAGGAGGGATATAGAGAGGATGGAACCAGAACTGCACAGCAAAAGGACAGAATGCAATGGATACAAGTTGCTACCTAGAAAATTCAAAGGCATTAGGAAAATTTCTTAGATATAAGGTAATTTTATTTCACATGGAGGGTGCTTAAGCACTGGAACAGGTTACCCAGAGAGGTTAAGAGTCTCCATCCTTGCAGATATTGTAACTTGCTAAGTCCCTGAGCAACCTGATTTCACTTTGGAACTCACTGTGTTTTGCAGAGGACGTTGGGCTTGTTGATCTTCAGAGGTCTTTCCCAACCTAACTATTCTGTAATTATCCCATTCTATAATAAGTCTTCACCTCTAGACATGACATCCTTCTGAAATGTAGGAGAGATGTAGTGAGGAGATGAGAAAGAAGCATGAGGTTTGAAAGTTATTCTATGTGCTTCTGTAGAAGATTTTTTAGATCTTAGGTTAGTCCTTGAGTCAGCTCTCCTCCTGATTTCCATGGATGTATTGATCTAGAACTATCACAGAGCTCAGGTAATGCCTGACTAGCAGCATGGTCCAGCGTGTGGAACAAAAGACTGAGCTGGCTTCTGGACTTGACCATGCTGCTGTCCTGATAATGTACAAGTTACTAATTTGTTTTCCCTTCCCATTCCTTCCCTATTTAGACTGCAAACTTTTTGGATCAGGAAGTGAATTTTTATTAGTTGTTTAGCATACAGCATGCCAGGACCTCATATTGGGTAGGCCTGTAAGTGCTATTGATGGTAAAACACCATCTGAAGTGAACAATGCTGTAAAAATGCAAAGTGTTACAGCTGGAATTTTTCTCAGACTACATTTGTCGTGTAACACCGAGAGAAAATCAAAGTCCTCAGTGCTGTACTGCTCCCAGTAAGAGACTTAAATAAACTTGTATTATAAAGGGAAATGTTAGCAACGATGACTGGAGACTAGGATTGAATTAGAGTAATCTGGAGGAGAGAGGCTGAAGTTACAGTCAATGAGGCAAGACAGGGGAGAAGAATCTGTATCTGCTCACAAGACTCTGCTTGTCCCTTGGCTCCCTTCTCTTCCCTCCTCCCAAAATAAAAATAAAACCGCAGGGCTTTGTTTGGGGCTGAAATCCTTATGTGGCTTGGTGGAAGACTTTCTGTTGATTCTGTAGTGTTAATTCCGTAGTGTTAATTCCTGGAGGGTACTGTGAGCCCTTAACTTCAAATTAATGTTGATGTAAAGTGCTCGCAGGATTTATGAACCAGAATTGAGGAAAATAACTGATGTGGATTGCTGCTGTAGGCTCTTGAGATTCTCTTGTAGCCAACTTTGCTGCCACTAGAATTGTTTCTGGCAAAGTACTGCATCTTCCTTTCTTTCCTTTTCCAAAATGGAAGGAAATGTCTGACCGTACCATGCACACGAGTTCCCTGCAGCTTCTTTCAAAGGCAGCTGGAACAACTCTTGACACGAAGAGTTCAGAGACCCAGTGAATAGTTCTGGTTGTGTTGCCACCCATGAGGCAATAGAAGAGCAACCATAAAGCCTACTCCATGGCCAGGGGCAGATTAATCCACTTGTGGAAGAGCACTGTGTTACTACTTTCTCCTGGGCCATGCAACTGTGGGTGTGACTGGGATGTGATATGGTGCTTCAGCACTGTTAAATGTCTGAATAGCCCCACTTTGCTCCCGCACACAACATGTGCCACTGACCATTGGGTAAGGGAACTGTGAACTGATTTTGTGTTTGCTGGTTTCCTTACCTTTCCCAAACTACACTAAGACTACATCTGAGACAGCTCAGGATGGGGCTGAAGCTTTTGAAAATATTTGTTCCTAGCAATTATTTGTCAGAATTCACCCTTTTCTTTAAAAAAAAAAAAAGAAGAAAAAAGAAAAAAGGATTCTTACCTACTGAGAGTATAAAGCTCTGATTTAAATTACTCTGGAGATGGTATTTCTAAAATAAATACTAGTCTTAGGTTTATATTAACTTGTCCTTTGCTTGGTTTTGGTCTGATAGAGCTACTATGAACATACAGCAGGTGACTCAGAAAGCTTTGAGTTTTATTTTGTTACTGTCCCTGCTTGTCTCATTATTCCTCATGAAGTTCCAGGATGTGGTCTATGAGTAATTTGTAATTATATGCAACTAGAAAGGTAATGCTGGCCTTGCAGATAAATCACAAGACTTGATAGCAGGAGTTGTAAGTTCTTTCAACTTCATTACCTTTGTAGCCTCTAGCAAGTCACTGGATTTTGGTGTCTCACAGTACCTATCTGCTTAAGTGTCAAGTACAACAGAGAGTCAATATTTATACAGATTTGCTGAACTTTTAATGGACTGTTGGGTGAAAGTTAATTATATGATTTTTTTAAGTCTCAAACGAAAGTTTAGAGCTCACCCAGGTAGCGTGTTTCTGGTGAAAACGTTGCTGCTCTTAGTTCTGTTGTTTGGAAACTGGATTAAAGTGCATGCAAGGGAGGAAAAATAGCCATAATGCCTGAAGTCTATGAAGAGGTACAGCATAACGCAGCTTCTGCCTTTATGCTGTAGCAACATTGCTATCTGTAGTAACAATAACTGTTTTTATGATGCTCAGTATTATAGTGTAACTTCAGAACAGGAACTTAAATCTGTCTGAAATTAGTAGGCTATAATTTGAGTACCTTGACTAAATAACAGAGTCGAGAAGAGGTCTCTTCCAATAGCAAATTTTCTGACAGAGAAGTCTTGACCTGTGATAGTCCTGAGAAAACTGATCTACAGCTTAATCCTGCACACAAATTACATTAATAGATGTCCAGAAGTAGCCTGACATCTTTATCAAAGGCAACATTCCTATTGATAAAGGTTTTTTTTTTTGTTGTTGGTTCATTCTGTTCTAGACTATGATAACTGCTGTGCATGATGACACCTGGGAAACAGCTAAGTAAAGACAGACTATTATAAAGCATAATCCAGCATTTTTCCTTTTTTGTTGAAAGACATTTATGATAACATAGCTTATTGTTATGTTGGCTGAAAAAGTATCTGTGCACATACTTCTGTAAAATTTAGTTGGACTTTTATGAGTAATATATTTTTATGTGATGAAGAGAGGGAGATAAAGTGATAAAGAGAGCCAGAAGGATCAGCTGAACTATACTGATCTCAAACTGTGTGCTGGAGTCACAGGTCCATTTAACTGCAGTATGGAGAATTCTCATTCCTGAATACATTTTCTTTGGTATGATGATTATTAAATAAGCCTTTAAAGTTTCTGTATTTTTAGGGATTTTGTAGTTTTCTTAAAAGTGTATAGGGCTAATGGATTGACCAGTAGCATAGAAAAGGCTGAGTAAAAAATTTTCCTTAAGCTTATGATTCTGGTACCTTTACATGCCTGTCCTTCTCTTGTTCATTGAAATTAGTGTTGATAAAAGTTGGATTTGAGAACAGATACTAACCTTAGTGTCCTTGACATATTCACACTCTACAAGGATAACTCCTTACTCCTGTTTTTCACAAGTGGTCTAATTAATTTCAGTGGAACTTGTCACAAGACTCAAGATTTTTGGTGGTATAGGGGCTTTTAGATTGATTCTAAAATAGTGCAATGCACTTAACTTCCCTGTGCAGTTTGACATGAATACTGTTCTAAGCTTTGACATAGAACAGCATAGCTGTGAGCTGTTAATCAGCTGCTGTGTCCCACTCCATATGTTTGCTTGTGATTTCTGTGTCTCCCTTTAATTGTTTGATTAATTAATGGGAGGTATTATTGATGTTTGTCAAGTGCTTTGAAATCCATCGATGAATGGTGTTGTAAAAGTGAAAACTTTGGTAATGCCAGGAAAAACAGGCATTACTTTGAATGTGGCCCATGGAGTTATCCTCAGTCACTCCCTTATCATTACTTGGCTTTATGAAAAAATAAATAAAACAATGGGGTATGACTGGGCTCATTAAAGATATATTTTGTTATTAAGCATTCTATAAAGAACATACTGTAATATCAATTACTGGCTTCAGCACTTTTGGGAAATGAAAGCGTCAAAGAACATGAAAGCCAATATGCACCAATGGTATAATCATTGATTTTCATAGGACTATGGGAGTCAAAAATGGAAATTGATATTGCAGTGATGTCCTGGGTAATTGACCATTTAAGTGATTCGGTAGTAGCCCTGTAGGTAAGGGAAGAGGTGTCCTTCTTTGCTGCCTGTTCCATATTAATGAGTTTCATACTTAGTCTTTTATGCTTGTTTCGTTTATAGTAGAGCTCTAAGTACGTGATCTTGACTTGAGAGTACTTGGCATCTTGCAGGATCAGGAATTGTGCCTGCCAAACCTTGCTGCATTTAATTTAATTGTATCATTTTATTCACTGTTGCTCACTTGATGTATCCCAAGGGGAACATAGTGAAAGGAAAAGAGAAAGGAGAGAGTGCCAGTAAACTATAATAGCAGAAAGAAGGAACTAATTTTAAACTGCTTTGAAACATGCTTTCTGTAAGCAGTGCTGTCCTCCCAAGTGGCAACAAGCTTAACTATTGAGAAGAATTGCAATAAACTTAGTTTTTCTTTCAATAGCATAACAGTGTATTGATAACACCTACTTAACAAGCACTGTCCAAAATGGGTTTTCTAACCTAGAGAAATTGTCAAGTGGATAGGGCCCAAAACCCCATAAATCCTTATTATGATCATAATTTATAGTGAGGGTCATACAGAGGGTTAATAAAAGACTTAATAGATATTCGAGTAAAAGGCAAATCAGCAATTAGGTTGCTTATGATCATTGCCTTTAACTATCCGTTAAACCTTCTAATGATATTGTCAGCTGTAATAATATGTAAATCTTCTAACTATACCATCTTTGTAACATGCTATAGTCATTTAACCTTTATAAAATATTTATAAATGGAACCTTATTGTAAGTGTAGCCCATATTTTGTGTCTTTGGTTTCCACTATGCAGCATGCTGCTTATTGTGCAGATCAATATTGTCTTATTGCTTCCTTGTATTCCCTCATCTGCCTGTATGTAAAAAAAGAGGATTTTCTTTAGATTAGTATCCCCATGCTACTGTGGAATTGTGCAAATGTGTTTAATCACACACACAAATATTATGAATGGCTTCCAAAAGATCAGTTCAGGAAATGCCAGAATGAATGTTACCTGTCCCAAAGGAGGCACATGCAACCTTGATGTGGAGGGCTCCCATCTCACAACGTATGAATTCGGGAGTTAAGCCTCTATGTGATGTTGTACATGAAGCATTGTTCCTCCTCTTCCTCCTGTGCCATGACATCCTACCATGTGGCAGTATCAGCATGATGGTGTGGGTGGAAGGAAGATCCAGGCTCAATGACATGTCATTTGGTGGATTCACTGTTAGCCCACCTTGAAGCAGGAGAGTATTTTTGAAGTAGATCTCCCAGTTGTCAACACTTGCTGTGCGTTTATTTGCATCACGGAGCAGCTGCAGTTTGGATGAGCTAGGTTGCTTTCAGAGGAAACTAAATGAGAAGATCTACTGCAGGTATATACCAAATATGCCCCAATCCCTAATAACGAAGACTGAAACCATGAATTGCCCTCAGCACCATGAAGTTCTCCAGCATCAGTCGAATGCACACCAAGAAAAGGTTCTTGGACATTTGAGAGTTTGTGCAGCACCCAGAAAGTACTCCTAGTGCTATATAAAGGCCCATATGGCAAGTATGCCTTGATGTTTGCTGCTGTTGACCACCTTGAAATTTGCCCCTTTTGTCTTTTCTGGGAAAACTCCTACCTCAATATTTTTTTCTTTCTTTATAAGCACTATCATGTGTTGCAGTCTGTCTTTGCTGAACCTAGTTCTGAAGAGAATCTTGATCTCTTTCACGGTATCTGTCTTTTTTCCCCATCTTATTATTTCGGCCCACTTCCTGCTGTCTTTCCAGGTGAAAATGTCTTGCTGCTTCAGCCTCCTAGAAGATCTAACAAGGTACATGCTGCCACCCCAGGGATACAATCATGTTTATTACCTTGTACTGTGAGAAAGCTGAAAACTTCTCTGGAGGCAGAATAACCCAGTGGCAGAACAAAGCCCTGGCTAACCTCAGGATAGCTTCTAGATGCAAGAGGGCTGGCAGTCAGTGGTGTACAAAGCACTGAAAGGTGAAGGTTCTTTTGATAACAATAACTACACTTTCAGGAGACACAGTGGATGTACTCCTGCTAAGGAGATCTGAACAGCTTCTGAGGTGGGACCACACCTCTGAGGCTGCCGTCCACTTGGATACTTTTGCCTTGGGTCCTGGGATCATCATGCAGGGGTCCTGGAGAAGTATTCAGCTTTTAATGCCACTCCAGGGAAAGCTGAATCCCACAAACATCTCCTGTGAGAAACTGTCAACATGGAGGGATATTTCTTTTACCCACTCTCTGCTGTAGCCAGTATCAACAGTCCCCTGTGCCAGATTTAATGCTTTCATTCTAGGTAAGCATAGATCTGCACAGCAATGCTAAGGATCCCACCTCCTCCCCACGAAAACAAGGAGAAGTGCAGGCTGGGTTTGTTTCAGAAATCAAGCCAAGGGTTTGTCTTGATCTGCTGCTACATTAGAAAATGACAAAGTTTTCTGTCTCCGTTAATATTTTACCCTTAATTTCAGCTTCATTCTAATGAAGGCAAATCATGAGAACAGTACCGACCTTATTGTTAGTACATAAACTATGTATGTATTGTAGGTGACTAGCCATAATTAAGACTTGGCTTGTTTTCTTCCTCTTTCTTGGCCTGTGTGATAATGAACAAACAATTCTCATGAGTTATTTATCAAACTCGCTTATAATGATAAAGTAGAATAAAACCCAGGTTATTTAAAATTATTTTTTAAATTGAAATTAAATGTATTTTCTTTTGAAAATACTTATTTTAAAAAAAAACTTTAAAACATGAGTATATACTAAGCCCTGACTCTGGTAAAAAATATTTTTAGTTATTTTTATGCATTAAAATAGGTCAGTCTGACCTCAGTGCTGGGAAAGGTCATGGAGCAGATCATCTTGAGGTCCATCATGTGTCATGTGCAAGACAACCAGGTGATCAGGCCCCATCGGCATGGGTTTATGAAAGGCAGGTTGTGCTTGACCAGCCTGATCTCCTTGTATGACAACATGACCTACTTAGTGGATGAGGGAAAGGCTGTGGATGTCATCTACCTAGACGTTACTAAAGCTTTTGACACTGTTTCCCACAGCATTCTCCTGGAGACACTGGCCTGCTCATGCCTTAGATGGGCATACCCTTTGCTGGGTAAAAACTGGCTGGATGGCCAGGCCCAAAGAGTGGTGGTGAATGGAGTTAAATCCAGTTGGCTGCTGGTCACAAGTGATGTTCCCCAGGGCTCAATATTGGGGCCAGTTCTGTTCAATATCTTTATCAATGATCTGGACAAGGGGATTGAGTGCACCCTCAGTAAGTTTGCAGACGACTCTTCATCTGTGAGACCCAAGAATCCATTGATTTAATGTAAACATTTCAGTTAGAGGCCCCGGAGCCTCTGTGGTGTGTTTATGAGAATTGTTACATAGTGGAGAGGTGGTGATAAAAATGAGAAGGTGTATTTTTGGCACAGGAGAGGATGCTGGCTGCGGCAAAATTCAAGTGGTTAAATTTGTGCCTTGGTATATACCTTGCTGAACATGAGCCAGCAGTATGCCTAGGTGGCCAAGAAGGCCAACGGCATCCTGGCTTGTATCAGAAATATTGTGGCCAGCAGGACTACAGAAGTGATTGTCCCCCTGTACTCCGCACTGGTGAGGCCGCACATCGAATACTGTGTTCAGTTTTGGGCCCCTCACTACAAGGAAGACATTGAGGTGCTGGAGCATGTCCAGAGAAGGGCAGCGAAGCTGGTGAAGGGCCTAGAGCACAAGTCTGATGAGAAGCGGCTGAGGGAGCTGGGGTTGTTTAGCCTGGAGAAAAGGAGGCTGAGGGGAGACCTTATCGCTCTCTACAACTACCTGAAAGGAGGTTGTAGTGAAGTTGGGGGTCAGTCTCTTCTCCCAAGTAAACAGTGATAGAACAAGAGGAAATGGCCTCAAGTTGCACCAGGGAAGCTTTAGATTGGATATGAGGAAGAATTTCTTCACCAAAAGGGTTGTCAGGCACTGGAACAGGCTGCCCAGGGAAGTGGTTGAGTCATCATCCCTGGAGGGATTTAAAAGCCATGTAAACGTGATGCTTAGGGACATGGTTTAGTGGTGGACTTGGCAGTGTTAGGTTAAAAGTTGGACTCTATGATCTTAGGTCTTTGCCAACCTAAACAATTCTAATATTCTATGATTCTAAAAATTTATTATATTGTTGTCAATATTTTCAATAGTCAAACCACTGCAGTCACTGAGTAAGTGTTTGAAACCATAGGTTACTGAGGCTATAATACAGGATTACTTTTTTTCTGCAGACACAAAAAAATGCTCCCTTATTTTGGCCTTTTCAAATAGTTCAGTTCAATAATTATTTAAGTCCAAGCTGAGAAACTGATCTGTGCTGAAAAAGCAGAAGAAGTTGTTTTTCTCTCCAAAACTGTTGTTAGGATAGGAGGATCAGATCTACTAATTAAACGCTTGGAGACAACAGCTATAAGAGACAATCATCAGATTAGTTTGCTAATTTTAGATTCATAAAGCCTTCTTTATCAATTAGAAAATTTTGAAAAGAAAATGTGAGTTGACAAACATTTTTCTTCAGGTATACAGTAGATTGAAGGTTTTTACTTCTAAAATAGCTTCAAATGCTGTGTTATGCATTTGGGGTGAACTAGAATTTTTAATCTAATTCAGTTCAACAGAAGTTACACAAAAGCAGGCATTTAATAAAAAAGACAGATGCTATTCACAAGACTCTGACTCAAAGACCCTGAAGAGTCAAAATAATTGTGTATTACTCAAATAAGGTCTTAAATTATTTCTGTCAGCAAAAAGAAAATAACAATGCACGCCACCAATGAAAATTAACTAAGTAAAGAATACAATTGCAAAACAAAAGTAATGATTATTTAAGGTTTTCTACTTGGTAAGTCAAATTATCATTAAAATCTGTGACTATCAGCATAGCTACAAATTATCAGTAATTTCTTTAATCTTCAGTCTCAGTATTCAAAGGTAGAAACTTCTGTGGCAAGATGGGAAATAGAAGAAAGATTCTGTGGAAGGAGACTGACAATTATGTTTCTTGTAATTCCTCAATGGTAAAATGCTTATTCAGCAGTTAAACTGAATTGAAATGTTCTTACATATATTGAAATGCTAACTTACTCTACAGGAAATCGCATTCATTTCAGCGTCTCATTCAGTAACGTGGTCGTTAGTCAGTCTAAGACTACGGATGGTCTTTGTTTTTTTAGATTCTTCCTTCTTACTGCTGGTAACATTTTCTCTGTATTTTTAACTATAAGTAGATAAAAATAAATTGACCACCATAAGGAAATTGAGCCAACAAAAGCAGTTTACCTTTGGATATGAACTTAATGGAGGAACAACAAAAAAAGTCCTCAGAGGACCATTAATTTGGACTGAAAAGGCTGACCTATATTTTTAATTGTAACACTTTTAGATTCTGTGCTGTTACTTCAGGTTGTTTCTCAATGGATTTAAATGGTATGTGATGAATAAAATATTGAGTGGTGGTTTTGGATGACAGATGCTTCTAAATCTGAACAAACATATCTAATATGAAATTCAAATTCTGATCAAACAAAAAATTAATATGAATTTCATATTTTCTTGCTTTTAATAAGCACAGATGTCTTGCCAGTGGCTCAGACTCTGTCAAGCATCACTGCATCACTTTTTGTGGGCTCAAACATAAAGGTATAGAGTTCTTTCTATGTATGTGCTTTGCATGAAGAATCAAACTGGTTGATATTCAGGCATAACTGATGTTGATTTTCTTGAATGGCGATCGTGATCCTGATGTAAAAATCCTGAAACTGTTTGCTTTTCCAGTACAGTATGTATTTAGTAATTCAGGACTGGAAGGGTCCTAGCTCACCAGTGAATCTTGTCCCCTCGTCTTGCAGGCAGTTTGATCATATAATCAGTTTAACAGACTGATGCAGCTTTGTACCTCTTACTGCTTGACAATGGGTGGAAAAGATAAAATTGCTGATACTTCTTTTATCTTCTACCAGGTTACTGAAGATAAATAATATGCTCGCCTAAATGAAGTATCAGTTTAGTGTATAATGAAGTATTTGAACACAAGAATTGCCATGTAGGTCAAAATATTGTCTGTCTAGTCGAGTATCCTGGGTTTGAAAATGTCCTGTTCCAGAGTGAGGTTTAAGAAACTCTTTTCTAAATCATTGCACAGTGACCTTCCTCTGGGGGAGGCATTTTTGTAATGGCTGTCAGAGAGAAATCTACCAAACAGGAGGTTTAATATTTTTTTTTACTCCTGCTATATAACTTGTGTGTTCATCCTGTTTATATAGACATTGAAGTTTTGTTTTTAATGCCTTACAATGATGAGTTTCAGAGGTTAACCTGACAATTTTTATAACTTAAATATTTCTGCCTTTTACCTTCACTACTTCACTGAGTGAAGGTATACTAAACCCTGATTGACTATGGCTATACCATTGATTATTTTATATATCTCCCATCATATTTCTTCTTGTTGGCATCTTCCTGAAGCACTTAGTTTCCTCCATTATCTTTGAAAATATGATGCGGAGAACTAAATGCCGTATTTCAGCTGAAGGCATACTAATGACAAGAATAAAATGGCATGCTAACATTACTTTTATTCTTTTCTGTATCATTCCATTACAGAAAATAAGGCTGAAATTCTCAAGAAATCATCTTTTCCCCTCCTCCCATAACCCTAACACATTGTTTGCCTCTTTATTTGCAGTTGTGTGTTGATCTGAAGCTTTTGTATTCCATTTGTTTACAGTAGTGCTCCTGTCTCTTTCCTGAAAGGTTCTAATTAATTTGGAATTTATCAGTGTCTGAGTAATTCAGACAGGATTAATGTATAGCGAGCTGCATCTGGATTAAAATCCTCATGTGTTGGATTGCTGAGTGGACTGGTGAAAGCATGCAATGCCTTTCAGTTCTAAGGCAGTTTGATATGGTAGTGACCAAAAATTTTCACAATGTGAACAGAGTTTGTGGTGGTATCATCTTGGCACTTCTTTCATAATTGTTATGTTTTTAGGAAATCTTCACCAAGAGGCCAAGGCTGGCATGAAGTAGAGCCTGTTCAGATGTCTCCCAGAGGTGGGCCAGAGTGAAAAAACTGACACTGCTGCTTGCTCTGTGTTATTAATTCTAAAAAGGCCTCGGGGAAGGGCAGGGAAGTATTTTTTTTGTCAGTCAGGGACTTAAATGATACTTCTGCCCTCCCCAAAGTGATGTCCTTAACCAAACTTAACCAAACTCAGCCTGAAGATGTGCTGAGGACTGTGGCCATGGCCAAAGGATCCAGTAGTAATAATACATTCTGATTAGGAGGCACCTATGCCTGAGGACTATAGCTTCATTAGCTGCAATTAGCATGAATATGCAACAAGCTGAAATATGCCCAAGAGTGCAGGATGAGAAAAATCTGAAGAAAATAAGGATTTACATCCCATTGCCTCAAAACACTTATAAATATATGTCTGTATAGCAGCAGTAGAGTACACAGCCCATTACCTAGTTGAATCCTGATGTGCCTATAGATATGGAAATCTCATTTCATGGCAAGAATGTACACAGTGTGTTCAAAGAGTGAAATAGACACAACACACTGGGTACATGAATTATCAATATACGAGTAGTTACCTATCATTTTAAATTGATATAGATAGTAGATATGTAGTAGATGGATATATCTATTACATGTATATATATATTAGATGCAGGAATAAAATAAAAAATACCTTTGCCTAGCATATGTCTGACATCTTATTAGTTGCACAAATTTTATTTAGACAGCACTATGTGTGATGGAAAAAGAATTTATTCCTTCCAGAAGTTTCAAGTGCAAAGCAATAAAAAACCTAGGGCTTTATTACATACTTTCTGTGATTATAAAAGAATCTTCACGTATTGCATGAGTCAACCTATCATGATAAGTTTTATCAGAGATCATCACTATTACTTACAAGTTCAGCATTCATCCTCACTGTTCCCTCATAGTAATCAGTCCATGTAAGACTCATCCTAGACACACGGCATTAGAAAGACATTACTCTGTCTCGGTAATGCAGTTGTTCAGAACTCTGCCACTGATCACCATTGTTAATAATGTCTGTCTCATTCAGAGGACCTGAAGAGGACCAGGGTTTTTGTGTGTTTAATACTGCATAAGACTGGTAGGAAAGTGTCTGGCTTCTACAGCCTAAGGTTGAAGTTGCCAAGGCAGAAGTGGAGAAGCGTATAAATATCAAAACCAAATGACTGTTAGATGTACAGTACACACATGCATGTATCAGGGCACACATTTTTGCTATTTTGAGTAGAGAAACCAACCATTTAGTTTAGCTACATGTTAGCTCATTTCTTCTAGGCATCATGGCAGAGGTGGGTAATGATAAAAAAGGGATGATCCAGGTGCTGCTGTTCTACCCTGGTGGGAATTTACATCTCTGTGTCAGATAGATAAATTCTAGAATCGTAAAACACTCATATTGAAAGAGACCTCCAGAGGTTATCAGTGTCATTCCCTTGTCCCAGTCTTCTCTGGGTTTGAATCCACAGAGGGACCTGGCTGTATTGACAGTCCTCGTACAAATACAGATTCATTCTTTCATTGCTCTCAACTTCATGTACTGTGTTCATCTTAATTATGTGAAGCATAGGTGCCTGAACTGTTAATTTTTCATGATGATGAAAGATTGATTTAGCATACTGAATAAGCAAAATGCAGCTCGCTCTCTCCATTTCTCCTGCTCCTTGCATTGTTTCTGTAGCTGGTGTGGTATCAGTCAGCCATTATGGTTTTGTTTATCTTGATTTTTACAAGTTCATCTTTAGATTGACTCACTGCAGAGCAAATGCCATAACCACAGTTTCTAGTGATATATTTAAAAATTCTAATTCAGTCTTGATACTGCTCAATATGTCTTCAAACTGTCAAATTGATCATAACATTCTCATCACTCAGTGGTCTTCTGCATAAGGCCAACACATTGCAGCACTTGAGCAGCTTTCATCTTTTCAAACTACTTGTTTCTGCTTATACACATTCTGCATGGAACTCAGATTTTATCAGTGTTTTTATAAGAAGGAAATAAAATCTCAGGAGAAATTTATTTTTATTTGTATTTTGTTTATTGTGTCTTCTGTTGTGATTATAAAATACAGAATCTGCTCTTCCTTGTATCGAGGAACAGGGATTTTAAAATAATGTTCATCTCAAGTCTATGGGAAAAGGTTGTAATAATTTTTCATTTTAAATGCATTTTCAGTTTTTCTGTGGGCTATGAGTTATTTATTACTTTCCTATTTTCCTTATCATGGAGTGTGAGGTTCTCAAGCTGTGATGGAACTGTATTTCCACTTTTTTTCCTACATGGACCTAGTGTACCTCCAATAAAGTTGCTTTTGATTTCAGTAGGAACCATTGCGATGAGAATTGTCTCTCTGGTTTTAAAACTGCTGAAAATAATTTGCTTTTTTCAGCGATTTGAAAGGACAAGAGAATGCTATAGACCTAAGAAGAAAGCCAGTACCAGATGCAGCCATAATGTGAAAGAAGGGATGTTGCTGGATGACTGCTTCTGTATTATCTGACTAATATCATGTGCTCCTCTTGATCCATGGCTTTCCTCACACCCACAGTAGTGGATCTACCTTTGTGAAGTGTAGCGAGAGAGAAAGAAGTCAAGTACCATGCCCTGACTTTCCTCCACAACCAGTCTCAGAATGACAAGAAGCTCCTTCCTTTAGGGTCAGATACTGTGAGCTATTAGGAATATTCCCACCACCCCTTTTTTTTGTCTGCAGCTACATCTATTCTATTTATCTAGACAATGATGTGTTTTGAGATGGATGTGCCACTTGTCCTTTAAGCTTCCTTTGTCCTCAGAACAGCACTAAGAAATTTGTCAGAGTAATTTAATGACAATAAGTAATAACAGCCTGCTTCCCTAGGGAAATGACATGGTCAGATCTGGTTTCACCAATAGTAATGTTTAAATCACCTGAATTTGAAAGGAAGTAGAGCTATCGGAAGTATTACATTACTGCACATTTTGTGAGAACAGGTTGGCTGGTGCAGGAGGTGTAACCTGTTAGTGTTGGAATACCTTTGATTCAAACATGTTCAGGCATCAGTGTCAATCCATCTTGAGTATTTAAGGTTTTCTTAATGCTAGTAATTGTAGAAGTACATATTTTAAAACAGAGGACTCACTAAATGATGGTTTATTTTGATTGTAATTTATCATTGGAAGGTTGTGTCTGGGAATAACTGGATTCTCTGTCACTTTTTCCTTAATTACTTCATTCTGAACTGGGTAGCCTTTTGAATACATCTTCTAAATATGGCACAATAAATAATTGGTGAAATTGTAAAGGATCTTAATGTCCTTAAAAACTATTGAGAATTATAATTCTCATGTATTTATTTGTAAAGAAGAATTTCTACTGCAGGAGCTCAAGGCAGATATCCCAGGCTCCCTAAGAATCCTATGTTTATCACCTCTCATGTACTTTAAGAGCACATGTAACACTCAGGTCCTTATATTTGATGCCTTTTTCAAACTCATAGAAATCAGCTACATCATGATGTTTTCAGAATGTAAATATTTAATACAGACTTCTTCCAGGAGATGGAACCATACTGATCCTGTGTTCTTAATCTTTACAACTTTATCATTTGTCTGACTGAAATTTGAAAGCTATCCTTTGTGTTCCTTGGAGTTCTCTTTCCATTTATGCTGAATGACCTGACTAAGCTCCAGATCACTAGGACTGTAATTTATGTAACTCAGTTTCTCAGCCTCTTTCCGTCTCCTCATTGAAACAGTGTGGTTTGTTTCATTACTGAAATAGAC
This sequence comes from Cariama cristata, assembly GCF_000690535.1. Classification (NCBI taxonomy): domain Eukaryota; kingdom Metazoa; phylum Chordata; class Aves; order Cariamiformes; family Cariamidae; genus Cariama; species Cariama cristata. The sequence goes on along the minus strand of NW_009607235.1, from coordinate 17,065 downwards.
TGCACTCTATAACTTACCATTCAGTCTTTCAACAGGTAAGCTAAGGGTCTAAGTGTGAAGGAAGGGAAAAATTCTGCACTTCATACACAGAAACTGTAATTGAAACAACAAAGCAGATATTTTTCAGAAGGAGTAGTCATTAAATAGAGTAAAATCAAAGCTTCCAACACTACTTCTGTGTTGAGATTGTAAGTTAGGGTAATAAAAGCTTCAGTAATGAGAATCAGTTAAATTAAGTCATATGCAGACCATAAGTAACAGAACAGTCACCACCACTCTGATGAGAGGGCACTTGATTTTAGTAGAATGTGCTTTCTTTCTATGAAATTAATCATACATGTTTGTCATGTTTTAGATTGAGGATTTTTAACACGTAGCAACTACACCTTACTTCTATTCAGGTGGGTATTCATTATATGGTAGAGACCATGATTTCTGGTATTATCAGTTGGTTAAAAGACTTTGCCGAAATCAATCTGGAACAGACTTTGCACCTTAGTATAAAGCAAAGGAGCAGGTAGGGGTCATGTGATGTTTTAGAACAGCAGGCAATATAGAGAAGATTAGTGTGCAACAAAAACTCTAGAACTGAAGTTGTCACCTTGCATAGGGCTAGAACTGAATGTTCAGAAAGTTAATAGTTTGCAGGTCTTTTTCCTGGTATCCATTAATAGAATTTTACCATCACTATGTACTAGGAAGGGTTCAATACATTTTAACCAAAATTGTTGCTGAAAATGTCCAGTAACTAGTAGTAATCTACCCAACAGATACAGACTTTCTTTCTGCAGTTCTATTTTTTCCATTATGTCTTTAATCCTATTTGTCCAGAACACAAACTCCAGCCCTTGCAATTTCTGAGATACTGAATAATTTAATTTCCCTAAATCCCTCTGTGACTAGACGATGAATTCTTGCAACTCAGTAATCTTGCACCATTTCCCTCAGTCAAGTAACATCTTCAATAAGAGGGAGACTTTAAGCTGGTGCTTTTGCACCGAGTTTCTTGGGACCCAGATGTTCAGTGGATGACCTGCTTAATGTCTTGCAAAAGTGAATTCAGTTTCATGAAATTAATGGGAATAAGACATAATTCTGGTGGTTGTCTGGCTAGTTTGATAATGCTATCGAAGTAGTGGAAAATGACATGTAAATAATTGAATTTCACATGCCTGTGTTACTATTTTGTTATTATTACTCCATAACTGAGTGTAGTTTCATAGAGTTAAAAAGCTGTGCTTGCTGCTGCTTTCTCCTTTTATAGTGCAGTTACTTTGCATTTAAAAAGTTAAAATGTTGATACAAACAGAGCAGAGAGATATAAATAGAGCACTGCCTCTCAATATCCAGCAACAGATGTTTGGGGAAAAATAAAAGAAACAGGGTAAATACTGAATAATCTTTCCCTGGTGCCATGCAACCTTTCCGTAAATGGCAAATACTTTCAGACCTGGTTGTTTCATCTGTACTATGATGCTCAAAAGCCTTGATGCACCATTACCTCTCCCTAATGTCTCTTTATACTTCTGGCTTCCACAACATCTCATTAAGAGATGTGTCCTGTTAAGAGACAACGGGCACAGACTGAAACACAGGAAGTTCCATCTGAATATGCGGAAAAACTTCTTTACTTTGAGGGTGACAGAGCACTGGGACAGGCTGCCCAGAGAGGTTGTGGAGTCTCCTTCTCTGAAGATACTCAAAACCTGCTTGGATGCAATCCTGTGTAACCTGCTCCAGGTGAACCTGCTTTTGCAGGAGCGGTTGCACTAAGTGATCTCCAGAGGTCCCTTCCAACCCTGACCATTCTGTGATTCATGTGGAATTATGTTAAGAAGTGTTTCATTTTGTATGTTTTAGACCTGCTGCATGCTACTTTCATGAGCTACTTTCTCCCTACCAATTATTTCATAGAACTGTACTGTACTCTTCCTCAGTCATCCTTCATCCAAGCTCAAGAGTCTGAGTAGCCTCTTCTCATACAGATGTTGCTCATACTTCCAGTCACCGTTGTTGCACATTTCCTTCCTCAGGTTCTGTTATATCCTTTCTGAGATGAGAAGATCGGCACTCCACACAGTATTTAGTGTAGGCACACCATATCTATGTACAATAGTGAAAACTGTCTTTACATCTGTTCTCAATTTCTTTTCTAAAAATGTGGCCATCCTAGGGGAAGAAAATGTTTGAATTCCTCTTCATGCCATTTACAAGGTCTTTACAGGGCATTTACATTACAATCAGCTGTGCAGTTCATCCAGGAAGACAAGACTTTATCCCTTCCATCTCTTCTAATGCACCCTTTCCTGGTCTTAAAGAGTTTCAGAGCTCCCAAATGGCCAGATTTTCACTAGATATCACTGGCTCTGGAGCAGATCCTTCTTTGACCTGTACTTCCTTTAACCCTTTCACTTCTGAGCCTCACAAACAGCTACTGCTGGCTGCTTGCTTGATGTAACTGCTGCTCCCCAGGTTAAGTATGCAAAGGTGCTTCCCAGCTTATAATAGTGCCAGTAGTCTCTCCTTCTCCATTGCTTTGTTTATCTGGCTCCTTCTACTGCTTTCACATGTATGGACTGCCATGTTCTTCCTTCACTACCTGCTCCCCTTTCAAGGTCTTCCACTTTTACATTACTTTTTACTTGTATTATTTTTCCCCTTCTCATCTTTTTTAGAAATCAATGGTGAAGCATTTAATATGATGGGAGATTGGAGGTCTGTGGCCCATTTTGTCAAGCAGCATACAAACTTGACAGAAAGTCAAGTTCATAAGAGGTTACTATATAAGTTAAAGATAATGAGGGGCTAATACAGGGGAAATGGAGCAGAGCGGTGAACTGTAAAAACTAGAAGTAGTCACAATGGCACTAAAAGCAGACATAGGTCCAAGTCTAACCTGGAGACCTGTAGTACTGAAATGTGGTGTGGAAGGAACACTCCTTGTGTTTATATTAGGCAGAATCAAACCTTTGATTTGGATACCACTCAGCACTAAGGTAAGAGAGTGTTAAAACTAAGACAATATTTTCTTATGCCTTAGACATATGTTCAAGTGAAGACTTTAAAAAAAAAAAGTCTCTGCAGCTACGGTAATAAAAATACTAAATAAAAACACCAAATACACTGTAAGGTTAATAACAAGCACTCCCTATCATAGTGTTGTATTCATGGTTTTATGCACAGGAAGTCTTTTGTACCCATGACATGATAAAAAGTTATTGATAGATGAATCATCTGCTTAAAAAAAGCTACAAAATATTCCACTATTAACAAACTTCTGCCTAAGATATACTTTTCTTCTCATATTTTTTATAGCATCTTGACGTAAGGTGCTATCTTAGACCTGTGTGTACAACATGTAAGGGTTTTTGAGAATAATAAATGAAAGTTGCTATAGAAATAATACAAGAGTGCTTAAGAATGACTTTTAAATGGTTCGGTGAAGTAGATACTGGAACAGTAATCTAAATTCTATCAGACAAGGTAATGGAGGGTAAAGAAGCTGGCAAGCAGAGTGACTGGAAAACTAAATGATAATATAAGCCTAAAGCGCAGAAGAGCCTTGAAAAACTCCATGCAAATGGGCCAGGAAACTAATGTATATATGAAGTACTCTAGCTTGAGAGGAGTAAAAGGAATATCTGGTTGAAAATGGGTCAAGGAGGAGCAGAGCCAAAGTTGTTACTGGCTGCTTTTGCTCTGGATGCATGGCATCCATCCAGCTGAGGGCTAAATTCCCATTTGTTGTGTTTTGATTTAAAACAAGGCCTGTACACGTACAAAATATGGCTGGTAATGGTTGTCTGGTGAACCTCTTGGCTCCAAACCACGATCAGCTGTACCTCAGGCATTCTTACAAGGCCTTGTTCTACTGGTCCTTAACAACCTGCATGGGGATCTGCAGTCACCAGAGTGACTTTTCCAAGTGCTGGCAATTCACCTTAGGGAACTTTTCCTGATACTTCACCTTAATATTTCTTTCTGCATTTTGGACCCTTTACTTCTTGCCACATCTTCAGCTGACAAGAATGAGATCTTGCTGCCGTATTAGCTTGAATCTCAGGCTTCACTTCTCTGCTCCGACAGTCATCCCTAATGTCTGTATGATAGCCTTGGGCTCTAGTCTGGAGTGACCTCTGTAGATGGAGAACTTGGGTCATTGACAAAATGGTACAGGTGCCATATTTCTGTCTAAAGGTATTTTGCACAGAAATATTTGCACATTGGCCTGATAGCTGTTGGTAGCTACTATTTTGGCTGACACCTTGGATATCTAGCAGCCAGCAGTCCAGCAATGTATGAATCCTCTGTATTAAGCCTGAAAGAAAATCCTGGCTTGAAAAGGAGAACGCATCTTAGAGAAATCCGTGGGAATACAACCTGGAGGGGGAGAACATTCATAGCTAGTGAATTCTAATTTGAGTGTGTTTAGCCTAAAGTGTTCTGACAATGGAGTGCTTACTGATAGTTATTTGAGAAATACATAATAAAAACAGCAGAGGCAAATTCAGGTCTCATATGGCATAAGCACCGAGAAAGTTGTTCCCAGTGCTTTTCTAGAGCTAGACAAGTGTTCACAGGTTTCTTTAGCAATCAAAAGTGCTCTAAAAAGAATGCTTAGCACCACAGTCCAGCCATGTGACAAAATATCATCCTGAGTGAGTGAATCAGTGTATCACAGGCATGTCACAGGGGAATGCGGCAGGGGTTTTACAGACTTGGTGTTATTGATGGTCTGGCTGCTATTGAATACAGTAAACTAGCAGATGCTAAGTTGAAATTTTGATTGAGGAGAAGACTTTTAAAGTATCTCATCCAACATGGTTCCTTGAGGATTTGAAGGGAAGGAGGTTCAGACAAGATCGCAGATGAATGCCTTTTCTGTACGGGTCAGTGTTACAGCTGTACTTGGTCTATGACCAAGCCTAAGCTTCTCAACACGTGGTGTTTGGAACAATTAACTCTGTTGACTTCAAAAAGGATAAAAATTTGATGTAATTTGCTCTGGTTTTAGCCAGTTGGGTAGTGCCACACATGATTTAGTTTTGATTAGCTTAGTCAATGCACAGGGCTAGTAAATGTTAAACATTAATATTAATCATACAGCAGTGCCACTTACAGGCTCTCAGCATTCTGATCTGTAGCCAGAAGTGCAGGTGTGCAAATGAGGAATGTTTTGGCTTTAAAAGCCAAACTTTTCTGCCTCTCACACCTGCATATGTTTGGAAGATAAATACAGCCAACAAAAGCTCTTCTAAAATATTATTGTCCAAGGATTCCCTACCCAAACACTTGTGAGACATGCACACATATATAAAAGAAGCAGATGCTATTCTGAGAACTGTAAAGCGTGTGTATTGCACAGAAGTTGATGTGATCCACTCATGCTCATCAGAACAGCAGCTTGTAGGAGGTATTTGATTACCTGCAGAGCCTGGCCCTGGCTCAGTAGACTGGTATATGATTATCTAAAAAGCCTCATCTTGCTCCCTCTGAAGTCAAAGACAGTGTTCTCATCTTGTTATCATTAATGGGTCATCTCTTGGCAATGTTTTCATTAGATTGTAGTTCACACACATGAGCTTCCAATTAAAATCTTTGCAAATATCTAATTTCTTGTTTGTTTGTTTTAAGGGAGACACTTAAATATTTCCACCTGCCTTCTGCATTTTTTTGTTATCGTAGGTTCATACTTTTTTTAACAGTCAAAATTACAGGGTCAAAATAACTTCAGCAGTAAGTGGTATGTTACTCTACTGATTTGATTGAAGTTATAAATGCATAGTTTACAAATCTGCATGGCAAAATCTGGCAAAATTCAAAATCTGGTATTAACAATCTCAGTTTTTGTAAGAAAACCTACTTTGAACACTGCTTGTTGCACTATATTTTTTAAGATGTTAGTTCAGAATGAAGTAGGAATTTGGTAAAGTATATTTGCAAAAAGAATCCGTCACACAGGATAATAGTCCCTGAAAGTTGCACAAACTGTCACAAAAGCTCTGCTGCTGAAAAGCAAGGTCCTCTTGTAGTACACGTTACACAGATGCCTAATATGTAACTTCTGGAGGTGAAGGAGGAGTAAGGAAGATCAAAAGTGGTATGGAACATTCATAATCAATAAACCTTTTATGAAGAGAAGTCAGATCCTGACTTGCCCCTCCAAGGAGCTCCCAAAGGAAGAAGCAAGTGTGTTTGTGAATCTTTTCCTGGTGTCCAGTAAGACAAGTGATTCAGGAAGGAGTTAGTGCAGTTACTGTTAGAGTTTCAGCTGTGTAGGTTAGCATATGCACAGCAACCTTGGTAACATAGCTGGGAAAGGCACGAATGAACTCATTTAGAGCTAGTTTGATTATCTCTTTTAACAGTAGATGTGAATCTGGCTCAATGTGTAAAACTTGGGGAAACCACAATTACAAGATGATGATGAGGTATGTTGGCAGAACTATTTAAAGTGAATAAACATCATGAAGGGAAAGAATTAAACTTTTCGGAGAGATTCAAAGGATATCTAATTAACTGGATATAACAGAGCCAAGTCAAAGCAAAACTGTTAGGAAACATATCTCCTTTGCATTATGGCTCTAATGGAGTTGCATTTTCTTACACTTGAGCTCATTTAAGGCATATATCCACCTAAAAAAATCCCTGTAGTCTTGGTTTGCATGGTAGTAAGTCTAAGATTCAGAAACAACATTTATAGTAGGAGAAGAACTAAGTGAATGGCAGTAGCCGTTAAGACCTGATTAAATTTGATGTGTATGTCAGAGGTGGTTAACTTCTGAATGCTAGAGGCTATTTTTATTCTCTAGTAGGTGTTTGGTGATCAGAACTAGCAGCCGTATTTCTGTGGCATTGCATGACCTGTCCTAGATTAGCATGCCCTGTATAACTCACACACAGAAATGCCCTTTAATTTGGCTGGGCTGTTGACCTGATGGCATTTTTCCAGGTATCTCTAAGGTATCAGCCCTGCAAGCTCTACAAACATCCAATTACTAAGTGGCCACTCCTTTCAACTGTGCTGCAAATGGGTTTCCAACCTAGGTTAGGGGTCACAGCATGAATAAGACTTTAGAGTAAGCTGGAAATAAAAAGTCCAGATGACAAATACGACAGCTTACATTGGGGCATCATTAGTATGTGAAATATTACTATGAAGTCAATCCTTCTCCTTTGAAATGCTAATAATTAGTGAATGCAATGGACGTGAAGTCAGGATTTTCTGTATATTTAACCTTTTTAAAAAATGCACAAAAATATTTTATTTCAAGGGATGCAAAGGAAAATTCCTAGTGAAATCAGTGGATCCACTTGCATGACTTATGTTAAATGTGTGCCCAAGGTCTCTGCTGATTTGTGAGCCTTGGCATAGGACCTTTCTTTATTGCTCTTTTTTGTCATTGCGAAGTCAGTAATGTATTCAACATATTTTCCATAATTTATAACCTGACAGTGACAAGCACTGTATCAAATGCTGCTGTAACAACTGATTGAACTAATGAAGTCTAGGGGCCATGTGCAATATTCCACAGCTTGACAAAGAATTAGACTGTTTTTGGAGATGGGAGGAGACTCAGCCAATATAAAAAAAGATCAAGTATGCACCCTATTCACAATAATACTCATATCCCTAGGAATAACTGCTAATACAGTTAAGATGGAAAACCTAGAAAATGAAGGTGCTTTGAAAATAAAGTGGTAGAAATAAACTAAGGATGAGAAAAATGCGGCATCAAGGCAGCTACAGCTGAGTATCTTCACTAATTTTTCTTCTGCTGACAACAGAGACCTCATGAGAAGTCTTTTTTTTCTTTCCCAAAACAGAAGATTTGTGTCCTTTGATGCAGTTCTATGCAGGCTAAAACTACAAGAGCACTGCTGGAAAATTGCAGGAACAATGATTTATTCCTGGGTTGAAAGCTGAACAAGGGAAAACACATAAACACTGCAGTATAGGCACAAAGGGTGATCATTTTTGCCACATGAAACAGTTTTAAAATTCATGGGAAAAAGTAATTTTTGACGGTATGGTCTAGGTGGTTTAAGTCTTATAAAAATAGCTATGGACAGTATGTTTGCTTTTCAGGCTGCTATCTTTGCTCTACCATTCCGGTATTTTTAATGGCTTTTCTTGAATAAGACTTAGAGTAGTTATGTTTATTGATGGTTGAATTTATATGATTACAGCAGACTAAAATTGCAGAAGCTTTACAATAGCAGAAACAAATCTGCAGCCTTACTGTATTTTTCTTGAGCACAATGTCTTGGGAGAAAAGATCTGATCATTCTGTTTGATTGATTTTTTTCCCCAGTTGTATTTTTAAGTATTTTGGTGGATAAACGCACTACTTCTCTGGGTCTACACTCTGAATCATATATGAAATTAGAGTGAAGGATGGGAATTTAGGAATAGGTTTCTCACTGAAATATACATAAAAGCCATTCTCTGTTTCTTTGTCAATTTTTACAGTTTAGGTGATGCAAATTCAGATTTCATATGCTCATTCATGAGCCCTAAGCAGATTTGTTTTGTTAGGTGTTTCTAATGTACATCCTTCCCAGATTTCTGGTTCCATCTTCTGTAGATCAGGGATACAGAATTGCCAACTAAAGATGGGAAAAAAAATCCTAGTTAAGGTCCTTTTTTCTCAAAAAATATTTCCAAATACCATTTCAAAATCAGAAGAAATCAGCTCCAGTCCTGTAATGTAATAACAACTAAAAGCTTTTGCAAGTTTAGTCAGGCAGGAGAAGATGGTGAGAAAAATCATGCTAGACCTTTCTGCCATAGCAGTGCAAAAGAAAAACTAAAATGTTGAAAAATCATGAGAATGTCTTAAAGAATGTGACATTAAAATGCAGTTCTTCACTTTCTTTGTCTTCCAACATCCTGAGTCTAGAGGATTAATTGATTCTGTGTTTTCGGTCTTTCTTTGAAAATATGAGGACTATCAGACTTCCTGAATGCCAACATGAGATTTTTGTGCAGTCTTCTGATTCCAACAGCTGGAGCTTTAAGAAAAATACTGTGAATCTATAAGCTGCTGTATAAGCTTTATATATTGTTTCCTATGGATACACATTTGCTCTTATTTACCTCTCACACAGTACTTGTTCCCAGTTTCCAAGTGAATGATATAGCAGGCATATGGAAAAACATACAAGTTCCCCAGACTTCCCTGCTTTTTGATAATCCCAAAGAAAATTGAAACAGCCACTCATGCCAGATTTCTAAAGACAAAATAATTTTCTAAAGCATTTGCGCTCTTAGCTCCCATTGATCTTTGTAGAAGTTAGAAGCCAAAAGCATTGAAAATGCCTACCTGCATCTTCACAGATTTAGGCTCTTTCAAGATTCGGGATCAAAGGGAACTTCAGGCTAGGCTGCAGTTGTTTGGGATTGGAGAGAAAATATTGCATAGGAAAGAAAAAAAGATTGAGCAACGCTTTTCTTTTAGTTATTTTTTCATCCTGTGTGTTTACAAGAGGTACTAATGGAATTTATAGAGGGCTGTTCAAAACAGTTTGATATTTATGCACCGGTTTGTTTTTTTCAAGTTACTTAGGTCATCCTATATTCACAGGACAATACCAAAAGGTATCTTTTCTTCAGGAAAAGTGGTATGTTGTCTTGATAGAAGTAACCTGGCTTGGCGCAGAAAATAAGACTTAAAGATGTCACAAAATATATTGGTTTTTTTGTTCTTGTTTTACTAGCTCAGTGCAGAGCAAGACTGATTTAAAAGAAATTAATGTTTAAATGTAGAAATAGAATTGATAAGGGGAGCCCTGGAAAGTGTGAAGTCCTTTGTATTTCTCCAGCTTGTGACTCCAATGCCCTCCAGCCTTTTACTTACACAAAACATCTGCCTTCAGCTGTTCCATTTTTCAGGAACAATAGCTTGTAGGAGAGGAATTGGTGCCAGTTGTCTTTTATGTTTCTATTACTTCAATTTTCACTATTACCCATATGGCTTTTTTTGAAAATGGTCTTCTCCAAAATGTGTGATAGTCAGGTTCCCTGGCATCTGACAGTACACGTTTTTCACAGTGCTACATTACTTTCAGTAACTTGCTTTTTTGGGGGAAAGGGAGGGAAGACTTATCTTTATCCATTCATCTAGACCATGCAAATCTATACTGCAAACAAGCAAGGGGGAAAAAAAAAGAGATGAAAAAGAATAAGCCAGATCAGAAAAAAGTACTACCTAAACAAAATTCATGTGCTATTCTATTATTTACAGCATCTATTCCTGAAGGTTGTTACTTTAAGTAAATTTCACTATTTCACAGATTGAAAATAGTGTGGTCTTCTATGATGTTTTAGTTGAATATGTCTTCTGCACAAAACTCTCTCATTTTTATTGGTTTGGCTTTGAACCAGCCCCTGCTATATCTGCAGACCTCAGCCGCAAGACAAAATTTAGCAAACTCCCTGGAAAACTTACAGCAAAATCCTTCCCCACCCCTTCAAACAGGCACACAAGACCACACAGTTAGTACCCAGTCCCACACCAACTTAAGCTTGATTGCTTGCAATAGAAAGGATTTGCTCTGTTGGTCAAAACCTATTAACCATAAATTGGAGCCTACTCACATCTGCATTCCTTGCTAAGCTCTCTCCATGAAGACTTCGAGAGGATCGAGGTAGCTGTAAACATGTCTTGCTGACTTCCCACTAAATGTTTACCAGATGGGAAGATCTCCTGTTAGAAAAATGGTGCCTTCAGGGATCCTTTGCAAAAGACCAAAAGACTGATTTAGAATGGATTGGGTTTAGTTAGGCTTAGTATTTATTTATTTTTCTGATACTATTTTCTCAGAAATGCAACCATATAAGCAAACTGATTGATAAAATGACACTGGTAAAAATACTGGTGAGATTAAATCAGAATGTAAGTAGTTGGTAAGACCTTAACAGTATTTTTTAAATAAAAGGAACTGCATATCTGTACCTATATGAAGCTGAATGTAAACCTGAGAATTACATAATTCACACCACATTTTACTTAGCTAAATACCCAAGTCTTTCCCACCTTTCCCTATTTTCTCAAATAAGCTTAATGAAATTTTAGGACAGAAAAAGCACAAGTGCAAATCTATTCTGTGAAAAACAAATTCCCACAGTTTAGGTAGCCACATAAAAGAAAAAGCTCCTCTTGTTCTGTTGTGAGCTCTTAAGGTGTAGACAACTAAACCAATTTTCTCATGTTTTCAGAACTCTCCTCATTAACTGTTGGTGAGAAATTATGAAGGCTGAAGACAGGTAATCTTACAATAGCCACCACAACATTATGCTTCACCGTATGTTTTCTATTTCAGACTAAGCCACTGTTTCAGGCTCTGTGGCATAACAAATTTATACAGATTAGTTGTATTTTCGTTTTTTCCAACTGATGGAAGATAAAACTTCAGGGACTCAAGGCAGCTTGTATTCATTGTCAGCCTGTTTTGTAAGTGACGGTAATTTTACAACTTTTTTATCTTTAATTTTATGGGCTAGAACTAGAGAAAATTATAGTGTATATTTACCTACTTACGAGTGAAAATCCTGCAAGGTGCTGAGGTGTTCAGTTACTCTCATTGAATTAGATGAGAGCTGAAGATGCTGTAAGGACGAGATTTCTAGTCTACCTCAGTGACTTCTTTATGGGCTACTGGCCTGTATAAACATGGGTGATTGTGTCAGTTTTTTCTGCATACATACTGTTTGCTAGCTTGCTGCTGATAAAATTAGAAGCTATTTAGCTTTCCCTCAAATCATTTACAGCTCTTCCGAATTTTTTCTCATAGGTGTATGTCAGTTAGTATACTTATACCTGAACGCAGCTCTCTCTAATAATTGGAGATAATACACTAGACTGAAATCCTCTCTTTTTTATATTGTTCAAATTTGAATAGGATAATTGAACATGTACTTTGTAGCTTAGTCAGTCCTTCATAGAACAAAGGCAGCTACTCACTTTTTTGACTTCAGAGCTGCCCACAGAGGTAGAGTTTTGTTTTTCTAGTGACAAGCATTGCTTCCTATTAATTAGGCTTTTTTCTGTGGGCACCTGGGCTAGCTGCTGACAGCAACGTATCAGTGAATTAATGCAAACAAAACAATCTGACATCTGCTTGATTTTTTATTCTCTCGAATGGAACAACTATTGAGAAAAGTGTTAAGACACCTAGATTTGTTGACGATAGAAAGATTTTTTTTTTAATTCTAGTAATACAAATAGAAATTATTTTGTACCCTGAGAGGCCTAGCTAAATAAAAACTCTGCTGTTTGGCATAAGGGAAATGAGGGTATGGCATTATGTGTAATAATTTGCATTTAACACAGAAGAAAGCATTTGTTTTTTGTTAATTAGGTAACAAGGCAACAAAGCTTTGCCATTTATTAATTTGTTAGCTTAGAATGTGGTCAAAGTGAGTAATAAGGCTGTTTCAGAGTCAGGCATTTTGATAAAACGTGTGAGATTAAGTTGTTTTCATGCATGAGCATTTTGTTGAAAACCCTGCAGGTCACTATGCCCTTAATGATGTTGTTAACATAAACACAATGTGAATGGAAATTGTTTTATATCTAATGAATAGAAAAAGGTATCCTAAATGCATCTTGATACATTAATTTAAATCAACCTTTAAAAGAGGTAAACAATCTATAAGGAGCATGCTTAAATGGGTAATTCTTCTGTGATTTTCTACCATATTGTGCATTTGCAGTCATCTTGTATTATCAACCTAAGAAGGCTGTGAGTATGAAACATACAACAAACTGTTATCAATATTTTTATTTGCAAGATCCAGTAGTAAAATGAATATTAGCATTGTGTCTTGGTTTCTGGTCAAGCAGAACTTGCAGCTTTCTGTAATACTGTCAGTGTTCAGAAATGAACCTGGTAAAAATAAAATGGGTTAATTGAAGCCTTTTCAATCTTAATCTAATCTGACAGTCAATAAAACTGTGAGTAGACTTCATTAGTATAGCACTAATAATTATGCCATTAACAGGAAGAAACTTGCCTTGGATTTACAACACACTAATTCTTTTTCAGGTTTTTCTGTTTCATTCAGGGACTACAGGAGCTCAGAGGTGTCTGATACTAGGCTATTTGTCTTTTTGTCTGTTTGTGTGTATAAGACACAAAAGGTGACAGAAATTTAGGGAAGCCTCTTTGTTTTAGGAATTCTTAAACTCAGTCTAAACTAGCCTTTTGGCAACCCTTAAGAAGTTTCTGTTAAATACACTTTGAAACTGGGAAAGCCCTTCACTTCTCAGAGTTGGTCTTTTACATTGCTTAGCTTGCTTGGGCTTTCTAGACAAAATTATACTCACTGGTCTGTAAATTAGCATCCTTCCTTTATTAACATATTTTGCGTTAACAAACCTATAAAAATCAGTAGCAATTCTGTTCTCTTCTGTTTGCATTTCAGCTGGAATAGTCACAACAGAGTGAGAAGTCATTAAATATTCTGGTCATGCTTTGGACTAGAAGTATGTTATTTTGATTGTCCTTTGCATAACCAAACATTTATATGAAGCTGGATGAACTTTTGTTTTCTCTTTTTGTACAGTACCTGCCTAACACAATTGGACTGTGATCTGTGATGTGGTCCCCTGACTTTGGACAAAACAAATACATGGTTTTACGTCTTAGGTGATTTAGCTATAGGACTTTGAATGATGTTAATGTGAGTTTTATAATGAAACTTCCTTTCCAGTTTTGCAAACTTCAGCCTTCTCATCCAATCTGCTCGATACTCATATTTTGAAACTATGCTGTCATTAAGAGTACACAGTAGTGAGATAATGGAATACAGGTATTGTTGCTACTATATCCCTAGTCTAGAGTTACAACATTTTATTATTGTGAATCACTGATATATTAAATACGCATTATTTATTAGACTGGAAGATTCAGTAAGCATATATGAATCTGGTTGATGTAAAAACAGCTTCAACAGCCATTGAAAAAATGGCCAAGTAAAAGCCTTTCACTTAGTGGCAGAAGTTCTCTTTATCTACCCTGAAAATGTCTACTGCAGAGACAAGAGATGGTGCAAATATTTCATAGCATTGCCCACACATGTGTCTTGGTTATGATAATCTCTAAAGGAGGAAAATAGAGAAGTTACCTTTGTTTCCATTTAATCCTTGACCTCTTAAGAAACTCATACTAACAGATTCAATTAGTGACAAGCACAGTGGTAGGTTGAGTGATTCATCCCCATGTACTCAAATCTCACAACTCATACAGAGAAATAAGAATGACATCCATTTCTCTCTGCTTTAGCATCCTTCAGGTGAGATTTTTAATTGACTTGCCTAAGAATAAAAGGCCTGTGCAATTATTCTTCATCAGTGACTAATCACTTGGGCTGCATGTCTGTCCATCCACCTTGGTTGACATCTTCTGAACCTGTAAGACAATTTCAACTAAACTGGCAAACAGGGGGAGGTCACAAAAATAAATGGCAAATTTTGTGATTGGGCAGACAAGGAGGACTTTATTAGTAGATTTGTTAGGTTCCTGTGAAAATACATGGGAAAGAATTCTGACAGTGGGAAAAGATTCAAGCAGACCTTGCAGTTGACCATAAGATGAGAGGCTGGAGGTAACCAGGCTTCGTTAGTTCTAGAACCACTGCTTGGTTTTCTTTTTCAGTCTCATTGTGGGAAATTTCAGTTACTGACAGATATAAAGAGCTTGACTCTTAGGAATGTGGATGTTAGCATCTCTTACCTGCTGCTCACTGGGAGCCCTACCTGTTGAACACAGTGGTGAATGCAAAATGGATAAGCATGGCAAAGTCCAACTATATTGATAATATTCAGATGAAGTAATAGTGTTTGTGTGCCAGTTTTAACCTGTTAGGGACTCAGGTCTTTCCATCTACTGTAAGTATTTTTAGGGTATTCTACAAACGTTGGCTAATCTTCACAATTTCACGGGAGATAGGCCATGATGTAAGAACCAAAATTGCTCACTTTCCAATAATGGACAAATCACCCTTCATGTTGGTGGGTACGATTGTGGTCATCAGTGTTTTCTTAACAATTCAGCATTGCAGCTTTATCCTGTTCCCTTTTGTACAGAGGTGCAAAAGATGGAAGGTGACACACTCAACATGCAAGTGTTAGCCCAGCAGGCATCACTTTTTCTTCTGTGAGCGGTTGAATCGCTGCCTAATTTCTGCACCCCTAGAGAACATGTCCAAACAGCAATGATTCAACCAACCATTTGACCACCAGCTGTCACTGAGACCAGTTTGCAAGAGTCAAGGGAGTTTTGTCTGGAAAACTAACTTTCTGCTCACTGAAAACCAGGTGTTTTTTCCTTTACAAGGGTTGTGTTTCAGAGGGGTAAGACTGTGAGGAAGCTAACTGCCTGCAAAGATCATTCTTGTCTCATACTCGTGTTTCACTTCCTTTAGACATCTCCTTGTTGCTTCTCCTAGGCCTTCTGATCTTTCAGTATTATCTCCAGAAATGAAGATTTGAAAAAATAAAAATAAAAAAAAATTTACTTGCTTTTTATAGAAGATGTAAAATGCTTCAGGAATGAATTTAATATCCAGCCACTTTAAGAGTCCCAGGGGCAGCTTCTGGTGACTTGGGCCAGGCGGTGCCGCCTGTCTGAGTTCCTGCCGACTGCCCAGGCTCCTGCTGGCAGGGTGTTTGGGGCAGAATCTCCAAAACTGGCAGCTGGAGATTCCCAGAGGAGGGGCAATTTCTTCTGTTAATTCAGACATTGCGCTGGAGCAACGAGGGGGAAGGCTGCGCAGAGGCCATTTTGAGGCTGTGGGGCTGCGCTTGGGACTCTGAAAGAGGACTTTATTGGGAGCTGTGGAAAAAGCACATGGGATTATTTTTAAAAATTATTTTTATTTTTCATCTTTATTCCTTTTGAAATGTGGAAGTCATCCTGAATTGAAAGCTGCCTTATAGTTTGAGCCACTACAGTAATAAAAATGGCAGGTTAACATAGATCTCCTAGCACTGAAGGTGTACAGCTAATATGTAATCATATAACTTGCTGAAAGTCATTTTTACATGAATTTGGGATGACCAGGTTACTTTAGGTCATTATGGTAGTCATCCCAGGCCTGTAAATGGTATAGTTAAACCAGTGGATACTATTTTTTCTATTAATCTTCCTAGAAAAGCCTTTGTAATCCTAATTTTCTAGGCCATTACGGTAAAGGCAGATTACAACTAAAGCTGGTTTACTAACCTTACTCACCTTGATTTTGCCCAGCCCAGATCTCTCCTATTAGGTGTCATCTAACATGTCTGCCTGTAGCGGGAGTCATTACTTCCCACGGTGGTCTTTCAAGCATGTTTTCTGACATTTAGGCCTGAGCAACCTTATCGTACTGTGAAGTTAGATTCAGATTCAGAGTTGGCCCTGGACTGTGCAGCAGGTTGGACCAGGAATCCTCCGGAGGTCCTTACCAACCTCAATTACCCTATGATTCCAACCTGCTCCCTCTCACAGCATCAAACGGCTTCACAAGCACGAATTTATTCACAGTTAGACAGCGCGCTGCCGTGGAGCAGGAAGAGCATCCAGTCTGTGATGCCTAAATCTTCTTTCACTGCTTCACCTGTCTGAATTATGCCACGCCGCCCGGACCCAGTCACTGCCCCTCCTGGCCGTGGCCGTGCTGCCCTTTGCGCTTCCTGGTGCTTCCATGGATCAGTCACAAGTTACAGGTCACACGTCCCCGCCGTGGACAATGCCGGATTAGCAATTGGCTCTGGAGCAATACAGGATTAGCAGTTGGCTCTGGACACCGCAGGTGACGAGCCTGGTGCCTCCTAGGAGCTGAGGGGCAGAAAAAAGTACAGGCTCCCATTCTCCACACAAGCACTGGTCGTCTTAATCACAGGAATCGTATTTTTGCAGCTGCTTCATTGCCTCCTCGGCTTCCAGCTGCTGACAAACAGACCCCTTCTGACTTTTTCACTGCAGCCTCCTGGGACTCACGGCCAAACCAGGGCCACCCCCTGTGCCGACAGAGGCAGGGGTTCCGCGCTCGCCCCCAGCGACCCTCGGCCTGAGGCGC
>NW_009607234.1:642-859 GCF_000690535.1 Cariama cristata | reverse complement strand
TGCTGATGCTTAAAACCAGGAAGGCATTCCCTCCAGCAAGACAGCCACTACATCATACGGGGAACGCGCTATGAAATAATGATGTACAACTGGCCTTGAGGCGCTCTTTGCAGCTTGATTGGCCTCAATGGCAGAAGAACAACTGAGAGTTTATTGCTTCTCTTCTAGTGATCTTTACTCCCAGCTGTTTTCTCGGGGAGGCCTGGATCCCGGTGCC
>NW_009607234.1:0-228 GCF_000690535.1 Cariama cristata | reverse complement strand
GGGGGCCCCAGCCCCCGGTGCCGTTTGCGGGGGGCAAAGGTTAGACGATTGCAGGTGATTTTTTTTTTTTTCCCCCCTTTTCTTTTGAGGAGCCGTGCGGCAAATAACCAGATTTCTAAGATTTCTCTATCATTAAAATGTAAATGAAAACAGACACGAAAACAATCTGAATTTCCAGCCGAGTTGCTCTTGCTTAATATTCTACCCTGAAGGGGGATGTGCGGAAGC
>NW_009607233.1:25089-36487 GCF_000690535.1 Cariama cristata | reverse complement strand
GGAGAAAACCAACGCACCTCTCCTTCAGCTGCCGGGATCTGCCTCAGACGCAGAAAAGGGCCAGGACTGAGGGATTTAAAGCTACAGGGCTTTCCGTTCTGCCTTCAACACAAGACACTATTTTTAAAACCGCACCTTTGAGCCAAAAAAACAGTAGAGGATGACAGACAGCCAAATCGGGAGCAAAGCCAATAGCATCAAGGCGACATATGCATTCCTCAGCACACAAAACAACGGACTTGGTAGCAAGATTCAAGCAGAATTAAAACCGGAGATTCAAAGACGCACAGCAGGACATAAATCCACCTATACACCACATGCTCTATTTATAGCACCACTGAAACACTCCTATTTAATAAGCACTCAATAAAATTTTCAGAAGATTAATGTCATCTGCTGAAGGGTGAAACTCAAATTAGAAAGTAATTGTCACAGAAGGACTCAAGTGCAAAACAGAGCCAGCAACAGCATTTTAACCACAGCTGTCACTGGTGCAAGAAGGAACCTCACCACCTCTTAACCACTTGCCCTCGACCCCCCTGTCAAAGAAAAGTGCTCTACTATCGTATTTAGCAGATGTAAAGCAAAGGCTCATCACCCTGTTGGTGACAGCTCTGCCCCACAGCACCTTATGCCATCAAGCCCTGCTCCTTCAGGCTGATTTTTTAAGAGCCAGCTTCACCTCACGGCTGCGTATCCCCTTGCTCTTCTGTCTCACTGCAGTTTCCAGTTTGTAGAAAATATCATCACTCACCTAGGACAGAGGCAGATGACCATAAAGCCAAGCCATATAAAATCTAAGTTTGAGATCTTCAGAACCATTATTTCAGAGTACACAAGGTGCTTCCAAGGCCAAAACACCAGGAACCGCCAACACTGACAGAATGAAAGTGGGCTTTTAGAAGTTTCCTGCTGTGTTAGCCATGCAGCATGTTTGCAGCCAGCACGGATACAAGGACGTAACTTTCCATTTTTAATTTTTATTGGTCTCTTTGAGCCAGATGACTCTTAGAAGTTCTGCCAGACATTACAGTGTTGGGTTTGGTAGCTTTGGGGGTTTTTTTGAAATAATTCTCTTAACTTGCAGTAACGCACAGGTAATGTGAAGAAATTCTGCACTGAAATTTTAATTCATAAAATACAAATTTCAGCAATGTAACAGAGGAGAAAATTCTTGACTGACTCAAAACATGGGCAACATGGAACACAATATTACTAACAGCAAAATTCAGTTTTCAGTGGGAAAACACATCAAAAAGAGGAATTAAAACCTGAAAATGTGTTCTGTAGGAACCACGGTTAGAAGAAAAACATCTAAAAAATTCCATTGTCTTAAATTATACTGGTATGTCAGATGGCATTTCTGGAAAAGCATTATGATGAAAGAACAAGTATATTGTAAGGGGCATTTAGAACAGGAATTGAGAATGAAAATACTACACAGAACAAGAGCAATAACGCCTGATTCATGCAGAAGACAAGCCATGTTGGTGTGGAGATACTGAAAGATACATCCACAAAAGCATCTTTGTGGACCGTTCTGTGATGTTAGAGAACAGGACATGAAGGGCAAAGCATGAAGGAAAAGGAAAAAAGGAAAGCGTCCATCAAAACAGTACCTGGTGCAATTCTGCAACCGGGCTGCACGCAGCTACCAAATCGTAACACGACGCACCAACCTCTGGTACAGATCTGGGTTCTGCAGCCGAGTGTTTACTGTCATTGTGCCTAGCGGCAGCAAGTACCAGCACTGCTGTGTCACTAGTGCCTGCGCCGAATGCCATTCTGAAACGCCTTGCTGCAGTAAAGTTGCCTCAAAGCCCCTCCTTGCTCAGCAGGTCTGAGCGTTAGTGGAAGAGATCCCAGAGAGCACGACTGCAATAACTGAAGCAGAAACACGCACAGAACATGAAAATGAAAACTACACAACTTACCATACTACCATATATTCTAAACTGCAATGCAGTGCCATGAACATGACTGCAAAACCCAGAAACTACAGGAAATCTAATTCAACAGGCATTTGTATTACCATTTCTCTGGGGGTATTCTCAGGGTTAAACGGTAAGAGCGTCTCTAAAAATTGATTACCTTATGGGAATATTAGATATTGAGATTCTTTGATCACGAGAGCACTGCTCTAACAAATGGCAGACAGAATTCAACCCAGCAAAGCTGCTGTAAAGGCAGCTTTTAAAAATACATGTTGGTATTACTCACTGACCTATACCAAATGAGGATCCCACCCCACATCTGCAAAATCTTTGAAATCAGCCAGTTATCCAGGGCACGCGGAAGAGTTTTACAACATTCCACTGCGCTGCATTGCACAACGCTGCGTTGAGCTGCATGTCTGCCAGATAACTTCTGACTTCATCGGCTGCGCTCCAGACCAACCAGAAGCAAGAACCAGGCCAAAAGGCATCCACCCTGTCGCAAGAGTCTAGTGAGAAATCTCCACTAAAAAAACTGTCCGGGCTAGATAAAGAAAAAATTTCTGTACTTGTGCAAGTTCATGGCACACACTAGATTTGGAATCGCAATCTAAGACAATGACAAGAAATCTTAAAAAAAAAAAAAAAGTCACAATTAACTTTTTCAAGGAACTGTTTTACATTCATATGGCAGATTTCACTCTCGAAATACAGTCTCCATACTGAGAAACCTTCAGACTTCTAAGACTTTTTATCCATTAATGATAGCAGATCCCATATAACAGAGGTGAAAGCAAAGGGAAGTGAAATTTCCTGTGCAGAAAGAACATCATTCGCCTTATCTAGGAAGCAGTTTATGTTGGGTGCAACAGTTTGATTCACAGGAATTCTACTACTATTCAGATAGATCATTTCACCGTATAAAGCAAAAAACAATCCATGAAAATACATTAAAATACGTTCATTAGTCTACTTAACATAACCATAGAGCCTTCACAAGCTTTACAGAGCAGTAACACCAAAACACCTACCAGGCTGAATATCACCTCCATTAAGAGAAACCAGTTTCGCTCCTCATCAGAGAGGAATGCATAATTTCTTCCGTAAGTTTTGTTACACTCCCAAAGTGCGGCAACAGTGCACCGATGTTCTGTGCTGTTAAAAGTAGACTTCTATACCCATGAAGAAATAGAAACATCATAAAAGGAGCACTGACAGCTACTCTTCCACGCAAACGAAATTCAAACAACTCTGGCAAGTTGCACCCTAGCAGCAAGCCTGTGCAAGTCTCACTGCTCCAGCGATCCCCGTGGCGCTGCCGCCCTCGTCTCTGTTCTCCGAAAGCCTCGCACAGCAGAAGACGATGGCTACCGCAGCAGGAGCCAGATGATGAGATCAAGCTGCAGTAACATGGGGGGACACAGATGTTCCCAGGCGTCCAAGCTGAGAACAGAAAAAGCCTCATAAACGTGACAGCACTGAGGAGGGGAAGGGGGCATTGAGCACCCACACTCCTGCGCAGCCTCCCCACACCTCCCCACCACCTCCGCCAGCACCAGCAGCAAGGGAGGTGCAGCGACGGGTACCTCGTTTGTATTCTACAGCATTTCTTTCCTGAAGTTACTTAGTAAAACTGGAGAGAGGAGGGACTGGGGGGGGAAGGCAAATGAGCTTTGATGCAGCTTAAAAACTTATGGAGATTAGATGCTCATATGACCCCTACAACAAGATGAGAACTCTTTCCAAGACCCCTTAAGACCAAAAAGTTTGAGGAAAAAAAAAACAGCACGGGCTAGATCCATATACTTGGAGAAGTCTGAATACTGCCAAATATTAAGTGAAGTGAAATATGAAGTGAGAGAGTAAGAAACTGGTGGAAAATTCAAGAACTGAGTTGTGATCATTCCTTCCCTGTGCTGTTCCCTAAAGTGGTGCTCAGACTGCAGAGGAAAGGCGACCTTCACGCCCTCTCCCTCATGTGAAACGCCTCCTTGGAACACCTGAGGTGCACATCCAGTTGATGGGAAGACAAGCCAGTGTTATTAAGCTGCTCAGAGCAACAACTGCACAGTACACTCTACATCAGTGAAACCGGGAAGACGAGGACACAAAAGTAACAGTCACAGGAAGACAAACCCCTGAAACTGAACGGCAGAGGAGTCTAAAAAGGCAGGCAGACTGTAATTACCAGAAGAAAACTGGGCCAGCACCATAGCAGCACATCCTTGACTTGGCTCCAAGTCCTCAACAGACACAAGGAGCAGGGGGCTCAGCACCATGACCGGGCACAGCGCGGCCACCCCTGCCACCCGCGGGATCCCACCCCCGGCCCTGCTCGCTGCTGAAACCGAGCGTCTGGGAGAGCACGGCTGAACGTCGGTACCGCCGGAGCACCGAGCCTGCCCTCAGCAGTATTTCAAGTGATCCGAGGCCCACAGTGCTGTGGGCACATTTAAGTGAAAAATCAGATCCACAGTTTGCTAGCTTATGTGAAATAATGTAACTGCCTGTGAAGCTTGGGACATTGCTGTTTCTAAAGCTTTATGGTTTGGACTTCTAAACTCCATTACTCACTTGTGAGACCACTCCACACAAAGACACTGGAATACCAGGTACAACTGATACACAGCAAGGTAAAAGTCAGAAAAGCAAGCACATGCTCAAACCCTGCACGCTAGTGCTAAAACCATATCGTTATCAGAGCTTATCCTGGCACAGCCTTCTCCTGCAGCAGAAACTGGATCACTCCATGTAATACAAAGCTACATAAAACTGGAGAGAAACATTGGGAGAAAGAGAGGTAGAGGTCTGAATTCAGCAAGTACAAACCAGAAGCTTCAGTAACCTGTGGCAAAGTAAATGTAGAGCCTTTTTTCTTTTCTTTTTTTCTTTTTTTTAATCCAGTACTGAAACTAGTCATTAATTAAGATCCTGGGTTTGGAATACCTGTTTGGACACAGGCTTTACACTTGTACAGGTCCTGTTCCTTAGCGATTCAGGAAGGATTACTAAGAGGCCAACCTAGCGCTTGCACACAGCACTTCAATAAAAGCAGAGTAAGTTGGAGCATCAGCCCCTTTCAGTCTCTCTTTCTGGGTACAGGAAAACCACAAGGTTCATGACATCAGGATCTGCTCTGAACATCCTCAGTCAGGTTCTCCAAGGGAAGGACGACAGGTAAGAGGGAGGAGAGCTGGAAAGCCAAGCAAGTGGTATGAACCAAATTACAAGGCAGTAAAGTGCAAGCGCTTGGTATCAGCACATCAGATTACAAATATTAGATTACACATCTAGAGGCATCACATGGCTGACATAACAGATGGGGGGTTGGGGGTGTGTGTGTCAGATTCAGCCTTCTCTCATGCCCAAATGATTTCATCTCTTCTTCTGCATCAAATGCAGACAAAACCAATCACAAACGTCAGAACAGGCTAGAAGATTCTCACAGGTGATAGACTCTTTCAGCTCCGTATACAGACACAGATGCAGGGCAAGCACACTCAAGCAAAACTGCATGTGTAAGACAGGTCTTACTAAAAATGGAGTTAGACCAAGACAAACTCATCTACTTCCAAGTATGCAAGGGCTTCTGCAATACAACTTCTGTCTCTTCAGACATCTGGAAATTTTTCACACTTCCAAGTGTAGTTATAAAAAGGGAAAACTTTAAGTTAGTTATGTCAGCAAAAAATTTCCACCTCTGACTCTCCTCAAACAGGGCACTTGAACAGGTGTACAGCTCATTAATCCTGAATGTTAATTACAAAAAGTCAGTTGAGGAACCTGCTTCTGCCACTGTGTCTCTCACAACAGTTTCAAGACTAAAACTTCAAATCGAGCATCTCTTTTAAATGTAAGCATTAATCAGCCATTTACATACGGATGATGCAGCTTCAGCCCTCCCCTCCAAGGAAAGCAGAATAACAGAGTTGCGTAGGATAAAAGAGCAGATGTAGCTGAAGGCAGAAAGCTGGACAAGGGAGGAAGCACAGCCCACGGGGAAACACGACACACGACTGCACAATTAACTAGTCACCACCAGCGCACAGGGTTGGAAGGAGATGAGCGAGTGGAAAGCAACAGTACATATGTATGTATGTATGTATGTATATGTATGCAACCTAATGAAGGGAGGGAAGTGTGTGCACAGAAGTGCGTATATGAGGAGAAAGAAGGAAGGGGAGAAGCAAACAACAATTGCTTATTAAAACCTTAAGACAGAAGGACTTGCTTGGCAGCCAACACATTTTGAACAAGTTTTACATCCAGCAGCTTACGCATGGATGTGTACATTAGGTTTTCATTTTCTTAACTCTTGATACTCACAGGAGTGATAGCTTTTTAAGTTAAATCAGTTTCTTCATCATGTACTTTTTGTGCCTAAATCCGTGGTTGTACATTATAAATACTTTCTCATATCCAAGCTAAACATAATACAGGTATTTATCAGAATACATGTGCACTGTACAGTGCATACATTAGTTTTATCCACTTGCAATTGTAAAATAGTAAAATTATTGCAAATGTTGTTATAGTTTTAAAATTAATAATCTATATTGTCTAGTGTGGTTTTTCAGCCATTTCAACTAAAGATGTATGTGTCAGCAACTAAGCATGAAGCACACAGACTGAAAACAAAGCTCATCAAAATGGCAAACACTGCTAGACTTCAACTGGGACTGAGCACTTAACATCAGTCAACTCGTTTTCAGGACTTCAGAAAGAAAACATTCTTCCTAAAGTCCAAAGAATTCATAATTCTCCTGATCTGCTTGAAATGTAACAGGCTCAGCTTTCCTCTAACTAAACTAGGAAATCCCCTCTAGATAAATCCAAAATGACTGTATTTTTATACAAGGAGTACAAAACACCTGTTTTACAGCGTACTTCAACAACACTTCAGCTCCAAAGGACTCTGTTTAGACAGACAGCAGGCAGGAAGATGCTCAAGTAGTTTATTACTTAACTAAAACATAGGCTGCCTAGAAATATGGATCCTCAGGAACCATCTTGCACCTCTTACTAACACTGCAAACCTTATTCTTGACGCGGCACTCGAATCCATCAACAAAAAAATGTCATCCTCCTTCTCTTTTCACTAGTTCGTTCCTGAAGAACGGTTCACTTTTGTGGCTTTTTCTAAGTCAAGGTAAATGGGATCCTTAAGCTAGAAGCTGCAATAGACACGACTCATCTCTTTCAAATGTTTCGCCTGCATTTGGGCAGTGCCGCATGACACAATGATCAACAGCAAAGTTTTCCTGTCTTACACCCTCTACGATGGCTATCATCGACTGGGGTTGCATCAGTGCTTATTTCCAGGTCCCAGTTTTCCTTCTACTTGGGGTAAAGGGACCTTAGCCACACTGGAAATAACAACTTCATAAAATACAGAAGAGGAAAGAAAAATAGGAAAGAGAAAGGGACTTCATTTGTTGTGCTCAACAAAACTGCTGGACCCACAAACAGGTATTCTCTCTTTCTCTTTAACTTTTAAAAAAGCTACTACTGCTGCTTTCAGGGCAAGGAGGATCCCCCTTAAAAACCACTGACTTCAAAATCCTATTTGCCGGACAAATAAAAGATACCTTTAGTATAAAATGACACAACACAATGATAGTTTGCAGTGAAGGTTTAAAATGGTCCATATTACATGCTATTTCTCTTCACAACTGGTAAAGCATTAAGCCTTCAGGTAAAGCAAAGATCTCAGAAAGCCAACTACCTGCAATTAATGCTGAAAATACAATCTGATAAGCCATTTCAGCCCAGGTTTTGTTCCCATTTTGCAGCTGCCAACAACCTTATAAGCACTTCAAGCTGAACAAGGATGTCTCTCTCTCAGTAGTAGGTACTGATGTCTTCCACCATCTCAGTGCAGATGGAGAACCATGACTTTGGCAAGTAGTGGGAGGAACTAATCGATTTTCAAAATAATTTTATTTAAATACCTAGTTGAATCTTTGCATCTGTTTGTGCAATGTTTGACATTAAACATTTAAGAGATCTCAAAGAACTGGATGTTCACTTCTAAGTTTTGTCCAGATACAGAGACTGGTTATAGTTAACTCTGAATTCTTAATTTCGCTAAATTTCTAAAGAACTCCTAGAAAGGGCAACATTTAGTAATGAGATTTATATCCTCTAAACTTACCAGTGTGTACTAACAGGATGTAAAAGTATCTACACAGTCAATTAATTTACAATATTTTGCTTAAGTAAACAGGTGGAAAAGTTAAACGACTTGCTACCATAAAGCCTTGAAATGAACACAGATTACTGAAAATTCAAAGCCACAAGATTTGCCTTTATTGACTAGAACTTTACATAGCCAGTGATGAGTTAATAATCAAATGCTGCTCCTGGATCAACAATCTCAGTGATATGAGGCATCTTGCATAAGGCTTTCTGGTTAATTATGTGCTGATTAGTAAGTTTCTGCAAGACTTAATCACAGATATCTGGGCTTGATCCATATTAACCCCCAAAACTGAAAACCAACAGTCTCTTCCCATGCTTACTGCCCAGGGACAAGGGATAAAGCCACCTTAACGTTCTTACTGGCATATACAAATTACAAAACCGTGTGCGATTCTAAAAGCTGCAATAATCTAATGGTACAACATACCATTTGGATCAGAAGCACTTTAAGCCAATGCATTATTTAACACTAACCTTCTAAATTCAAGCTCCTAGACTTCAAAGTCAATGCATAGAACTGGAGTTCCCCTCCTCTGTACACACCCACTGGGATAAAGTTAGTTTTGACTATATTTGCTTTTTTTAGATTTCACTCAAAGGATGCTCTATCTAGGACTTGCTTTCCCTGTTACTGTTCACAGTTTCTTGTCCCAGTTTTAATCACCATAAGAAAAACAGCCCTTCCTTTCCCCACACACATTTCTAGAAGCATTCAAAATGTTTCTACTAGCACTTAATAACGAGAGAGAGAAAGAGAAAGGTTAGTCCATAAATATTGCATCCTGTAGCTCTGATGTGAAGCGCAGCTGTACCAATGGTGCTTTTTATAAGCAGTTCAGCACACAATACCAACACGCTGAATCTCAAGGAAGAGAGCACACAGGCTGTGGCGATGCAGCCCAAAACCAAAGTCCTACCAAAAGGAGTTGTTCTGAGCCAGCAGGTTAGCGAGAAAACCTGTGCATGAACAGGCAGATCATCCTTCAGAGGTCATCAACACCAAGGATGCTTTCCAAGGGCATTCTCCCTATTACTGCTGCATCAGAGCAACTTTCCCACAGTAACAATGAGAGAAATCTGGTTGCTGCCTGCCAAGTTGCTACCGGACCAGATTTGCGCACATGGTTAAAATGATGTCTATTTAGAAAAAGACTTCTCAATATTTATAACCTAGTGTGGAGAGACTTTACAAAGTTTTTGTTGAGCTTGTCTATTCCAGCTAATCATGTGATGATCCAAAATCTCACTTTACACTATTTTTTTAGTACTGATTAAGCTCCACTTCCAAATATAGAATGGAACTTTAAAGACTTCTGCCCAAAGGACACGCAAAATGGTACTAAACCCCATTAAAGCAAAGGAGATCTTGGTGCAAAAGAAAATCCTAGCTTGACAGTATAAGATCAAGTCAGAAGTTCGCTGGTCTTGGGTGGAAATGGCTGGCTGACTGTCTTCTTTCTTCTTCATGAGAAACCAACTGTCCATACCTCTCACTGCATCTGTGCGGTCAGCGGAGCCTGACGCTGCCTCGCTGCAGGCTCTGTGTTCCCCCTGGTCTACACTTCTACACCTGTTGCTGCATTCCTGAGGAGGCCAAACTGCTCCTCTGAGAAAAACATGTGGAGACACGTTGACCAAGGTCTGCTCTGGCCAGTTGCTGCCTGGGCCAGCCCGTGGACATCGCCCAGCAGGTGTCCACACTCAGAGCCCCTCACGTCACTTCCCAGGGCACCCAACGCACTCCCCCAGTATTATGCTGCGTACTCGGGAGGGCTCTCGCCACGTCGTCTTAGAAGGGACACAAGAACAGGACGGGCAGCAGTGTGCTGCAGGGAGCTGAGGCCAATCCCTCCCAGGGACATTAGCCCTTGGCCGTGCGAGCTAGCTCGTGCTTGGACACTGGCATGGAGCAGTCCCCAGGGAGACAGCGTTCTGCAGACAGACAGCACGGAGGCAGCCTCTGACACCCTTCAGGAGGGGAAACAAAGTCACTCGTCATCAGTCTCCGACAAATCCAAGATGACTGCCTGCACCTCAGCCCAGAATTAGCAGTCAGGGGGTTCTCTGACTGCTGCTGCTTCATGGCCATGTGGGATACACTCCACCTCTGGTCATGACAGAAAGCAAGTGGAAAACAAAGTCAAACTTTGGCAGACTGGTGACCTACAGCAAGAAAGGACAGCTCTGGGCTTGTATGCTTTCTCCACCAGCAAGGGACAGGCCTTCAGAGAGAAGGCAGCTCTAGAAGAGAGGGGCTCAGTTCCCTGGGAACAAGGGTGCAGGATCGGGATGAAGGCTCCTTCAGGCGCCTCAACACTATATGCTTCTAAGCTATTACCTCTTTCTGCTTTGATATTACAGTTGAGAGCAGCTAACAACAATCCCCTTCGGGCAGCTGTAGCTGTCAGCGTGGGTGAGGTACGACCCTCAAAGGCGGACGCTGACACGACCTCCCATTCCTCCACAGCAGAGTCGGTGCACACGCCAGTGATGCTCCGGGCGAGCCTGGGGCACTGCATGGCCGGCAGCTCCTGGCCCCTTGCACGCCGCCCCCAAAAGCTTCTGGAGCCCGGCCCAGGGCCCTGCCAGCACGCCCAGCCATCCCGCTATTGCGCCCACCTCCAGGACAACATCCCACAACTAGAAAAATCCTAGAACAGTGAACATTTTCATGTTATGCCACTAAGGTACAAGTTGTTGCACTGGGAAATAAAAACCCAAATCCCTTTAGGATACTGCTTAGAATTTGCTCATAAACGTGCGGGTGTGTAACAGCACAACTCTTTTTGCTCTGTTATAATCAATGGTCAATCACTATGGGCCACCTAACTGTGGAGACAATGTGCCCCACTGAGCACGGCGGGGTCCCGTTTTTCACCGGGAGGGCCCCCGCAGGCCCTGCTGCCAGGCAGATGGCACTGCCGACGTGCCAGGAGCCCTGGTGCCCCGGAGCCCGCAGGTGCTGATGCTGTGCTGAGCTGGTCAAAGGTAAACGTGGTCCAGCGACAAAACTGGTGGCATTTCTGCTCATCCCTAACAGCTATATTTGATCATTAGCTGCAGTCAATTCCAAACTGTGGGGCACTTTCTCTTGATGGTGCTGAATGAGGGGATGTGGGCAGATGCACTGAGCTCCTGAGACCTGTCCTGAACAGACCCACTTCAACCCGCTCTCACCAGCTAACGCATCAGGAAGGCAGCTGCTGGCACCCACTACCATTTTTCAGCATAATACTCTAGCCTAGCTCTGACCAGTTCTCCAG
>NW_009607233.1:9727-25058 GCF_000690535.1 Cariama cristata | reverse complement strand
AACCGCTCCTCTGCTTATTCTTCAAGTCTATGGAACACTTATATCCTCGCCAAAAGCCACAAAAAATTTCCTCGTAGCAGATTTTTTTATTTTCTACTTTTCATTTTCATTGGGCCTTTTTGTTAGGTGAAATGGTCCAACATCTGCAGCTCTGAGAGCCAAATCCCATCTTCTCCTATCTCACTGGCTGCACTGATCCAAGAGTAACATTTACACAGGAGTAACTACCAAGTCGTGCTTGCAAACAGGAGGAGCTGTGCCTCCAGGACTACTCCTTTTCTTACCAAGAGGTTACGAGCAGACCGGGCTTGAAGCACCTGGCTGCTGACAAGAAACAACACTTAGCTTTGAGGGCACCTTATGCTGCTATTCCCTGTCTCCAAGAAACCACAACGAGCTGCCACTAGCATCCCATGAGCAACGCTACAGCCACCATTGTACACAGGACAGTGCAGTGTTTAATTACAATGTCATTTATTCTATGCATATCTACTTTCACAGCTCTGGTTTTCCTCAAGTGGCATCAAATGTAAAATTTGAGCACTCACAGTCCAGTTCCAATTTTAGACACAGCCTAAGATGTAATATACCCGATCAGTATATGGGTGATAGCCTTTAAACAGTTTTAGTTAACCTGTTAGAAATCTGCATATAAACAAGTATCTTCCTTCTCCTGACACGGTAAAATACAAAACGAGGACTTTCAGTGTACTATGCGACATCGCTCTGGCTCAGCAGAAGCCACAATCAAGGCAAAATGCCCAGTCTGTGTGAAGGATTAAGTTTACCAATAAAGCTGCAACTTAAAAACTGCACAGCGATAAAATAAAAATTTTCCAAGTAGGCTTGGTGTTTCATTTCTCAATGCTGCTGGCATGAACGTGATCACAGTGTCCAATGTAAGTCTAACTGATATAGAATACCCCCCCCTGCCCCGAAAAAACATTTCTTTTACATCTTAACACTATGTTTTCCCCAATAACAACTTGGAAAGGCAAACAGCTGTGGTTGAAATCACTTTCATTTCCTTTAAACAAAATTTCACTTGTCAGCTTTCAGTTTTATTGATTGGATATCTATGTATCATATCGATTATTTCTGGTTATCACACTGTTAAAGCTTTTTGAATTACCATACTTTACCCTCTCACATGTTCTTCTTCTTAAAATATAAGGGAGGGGAATAAGAATCAAAAATAAAACCAAAACCACCCCCACAAACCAAAAACGACACACAAAAAGAATCTTCTCATCCTTCAACAACTGTCTTGGCGGTTTAGTTTTTACCATTCAGTGACCAAACTTCCTTAAAGTGTTGACAAAGAGCCCATACTGAGTTGCTGTGTGTTAATCACAGTATTTGAAAACATGAGTTGTCTTGGCCACTGCAATTGCAAGGCAGGATGCATTTGCCTGGCCCTATAGATTCTTCCAGAAGCTCTCTTATCTAGTGTTAGCCTTGAGAGCACCTCTACTTTCACTTTTACAGTCAAAAATCATGGGAAACATCCCTTGAACCTACTGTATCGCATCTTCATTGAGTAGCTTCATCCTCAGCTCAGTTTTGCTCCTTCTGAAAGCTTGATCTGCATGATACTTCCCCTCCGAACTTCTGCAGATTTGCTAAACCCCAGTTCCAAGTATGAGAGCATATCCTCAGCCCGACAACCAGCCTCTGGGAAGCAGAGCCACTGTGAACGCCCCAAGTGCTGCTGCTGCCTCACCCTGAGCCTCATCCCCACCAGCCAAAGCCCTTCTCCGACCAGCATCCTCCTCTGCTTCCTGAAGCTCCAGCCACATGCTCCAGACACTCCACTTCGCATTAATTTCAGTTCTTTTCTCCCAAATGCCAGCCCCCCACTGTGAAGGTGCGCTTGTTAGGGCTTTTCTGTCTCCGGAACTTCCCTTTCCCCTGCTGCCCTCTCATTGCTTTCAGACTGTTGTGGTGGTTGGTTTGGGTGGTTTGTTTGGTGGTTGTTTTTTTATTCATTTTCATTTTATCTCTTAAGATGTTTCACAGTACAGGGAAATCTGACCAGCAATTAAATTGTTCAGGATATGACCCTAGTTCTGTAAAAAAAACCCAAAAGAACCATTATTTGCCCTGGTTATTTTAACAGCTATCTTCTCTGGGTTAATGACAACAATGAAGCTTCCAATTGATAATATCCTGCTAATTTAACAGCTTGATTAATGTGAGGGAGCTGCAGCATCTTGAATAGCAATGACAAATCATCCTGAACAGTAAGTCACTGTCCTGGGTCAATACTTCTTGGTGGCCTTGGTGAAAGTAGACTGTCAAAGCAGTATTAAAAAAAAAAACAAAAAGAAAACCAAACCAAACAAAAAACCCCAAAGAAAACCACAAGAAAACAAACAACCCAGAAAAGCTCAAACACTCACTATTCTGTTTTACAAAGAAAGCAAGCTCCACAACTCAGAATTGTTTTCAACAATATGCAATTCTTCCTTGCAGATGACCTGCAAAAAAGTTTTTTAAATATGTAGCACTGTGCTATTTTTCCCATTGACAGCTCATAAAAGAACACATATCACACGTCCTTTCTGCTACAAAAACTCTTCCCTTTAACCCACATTTCCTTAAACTGCAGGGATATGAATAGTAGAAAATCTGATCTTTCCTGGCTTTGTTGGAGAGGTATTGAAGGCCCAGATACCTGCATGTAAACTGACGACACAAAAAAGCTGAATTTTTAAAACTCAAAGTATCAGTCATTGAAACAGAATACATACCACAAAAAAGCTGAAAATATATTGACTAAAAATAGTTTCTCCTTTTAAATAGATCAGTCGTCACTTATCTTTCGTACTAGTTCTCCAGGCGTCTTAGCCTAGGTTCGATAATGGCTCGTATAAAAATATAAAACCCCTTCCTTGTAAGTTGCAAAAAAAGCAAAAATCATCAAGTCAAGACTTTCTTTCCACTTTCAGCTCACCTTTAAATTCTGTCAGTGGCTCTACATGCTGGTCTGGCCACTTAACAGAGCTCCACAAAAGAAAAAGGCTTCCCAGATAAAAAGAAAATAGTTTGAATGCTTTCAGTATTTTCACTTTTCTTTGTCCCAACAATGCAGCTCTGTCCTCTGGGAACGAGCGTACGGGGGTCAAACACAGTATGTCATTCTCCCGTTCCCGTCCCTTCGGAGCGCTATTGACTTGCAGCGGCTCCCCAGCTCTCCGACCACGCGCGGCAGCCAGGCTGGGAGCCCCGCAGCCCAGACCGACCTGCCGTAACTTCGGAGAAAGGTCCCCTGACCCACCAACCAGCGGATCCCAAAGCGAAGCAGAACCTGCTTCCAACAAAGCCTGCATTCGCAAGAGTGAGCATAAGGCAGAAACATCGCTAGGCACAGCACCACAACATGAGTGGGGAGATAAAATCAGTGCTAAGGCTACCAGCAGTCCCAGGATTGACGAAATTTCCTCCAGATTGTGGGAGGGGAACTGCTATGGCATTCACCATTGTTTTCTTAATGAAGCACCCGATTTTAAAGTCAACCAAAATATTTCTAGTGAAGCTAGGATATGCAGGCAGACTTTCAAAAAAGTGTATTTCTCTCTTGAAGAATAGGGAGTTTCCTAGAACTGCCTTACTGTCCTGATCAAACACAATCATTAAATGCTAGAGAGATCCTGAACACTATTAAAAGTTGATCTCAGCCATGTTTCCTCTGCTGTTCACTAAATCTGTACACAGCACCTTCTGACAAATTCTCCACGTTCCGTACATTTGGGACAAATTCCAGAATACTTTGTGGAGGACCACCACAAGGAAGCCTGACCTCAAAGCTCCCTGGAAGAAATCACTTCTTGTAACTGAAGAAGCTCTAACCATAAGCCCAAAGGACACAGACTTCTGGTATTAGAAATCTTTTTGAATCGCTAAACCACTCAAGCCGTAGATTCTTTGCATTCACAGGGAATCTCCCAGCACAAAATCTTTACCCTCACAGCAAGAACAGACCAAACACTTAAAAGACAAACAGCACCTCAGCAGTGCAAGCAGTTTTCCTTATTTTAGTATTGAGCCCAAGCTGGGCCACAATGTTGCTTACTACAGAGCAACAGCAGAGAAAAAAAAATAAATTCTAACCCAGTCTCATGAGAGAACGGACAGAAGACACTTCATTTCACTCCTTTGGCGTCGCAACAGGCAGCAGCTCACACGCTGATTTTTAAAAAGCAAACTCCAGCAGCAGCAGCAGCTAACAGAAGTGCTGAGCCTGGGCACCGACTGGCGACCCAGGTCTCTGCCTAGAAGCCAGCCGCATTCACAAGCCTAGTACCGCTGACATCCGAGAAAGGAGAAAGCCACAAGACGTACGGTTTCGGAGGCAGGCAGCGAGCCCTCCATGCTGGGTGTGCAGCGAGGGAAGCATGCAGTCTAACCCCAGCGCCGCTCCGCCGGCCGAACATGCTGTACCGCAGAGTTACGTTAGCGGAGACAAGCTCCAGCCCTGTCAGGCTGAATTCTGCCCTGACAAAGCAGGGCCTTGTAATATGAAGCAGTAGTACCCTGGGTGTCTTGGCAGAAGCCCCGAACGCATGTCTGAGAAAGCAACCGCAGCTCTGAACAAGCAAGGCATGAATGCACTGCAGAAGAGTTACCAAGTCTGCTAAAAATACTTCATCACTGACCCCGTCAGAAACACATTTGAAGTGAGAGTCTTCTTTTCCAGAGAATAATAAAACCAAAAAGCAAAATACATGTGCTGGCAATGGGCTTGGAAGTTTATTTTAAAACACAAACACAATGAAGACAGGCTGAGAGTTGGGGCTGTTCAGCCTGGAGAAGAGAAGGCTCTGGGGAAAACTTAGAGCAGCCTGCCAGTACCTAAAGGGGCCGACCAGAGAGCTGGGGAGGGACTTTGTACAAGGGCAGGGAGTGACAGGACAAGGGGTAATGGCTTTGAACTGGAAGAGGGAAGATTGACATTAGACATTGGGAAGAAATTCTTCCCGGTGAGGGTGGTGAGGCAGTGGCAGAGGTTGCCCAGAGAAGCTGTGGCTGCCCCATCCCTGGGAGTGTTGAAGGCCAGGTTGGATGGGGCTGTGAGCAACCTGGTCTGGTGGGAGGTGTCCCTGCCCAGGGCAGGGGGTTGGAACTGGGTGGGCTTTAAGGTCCCTTCCAACCAAACCATTCTATGGTTCTATGATTCTATGAAAACTCCATGTCTCAAACAGAAAAACATCTCACATTTTCTTCCAACAGGAAGACTGCTGGGTTGAATGACACACTTTACATCTCTTCTAGAGCTCCAGGCAAGGTGTAACCTCAAAATCTCTTCCTCTGTAACCTGCCAGAGGAGGTTGCTCAGACTGCTATTACAAGTTAAGGACCTAACTGCAGACAAATTCAAAATCTGCCCTGCTGAAGACAGCACAGAAGCCTTGTGCATTGCACAGTTCCAGGTGAGACAAATGAAACACTCATCACCTGGCCGGAGCCCTGCACAGCTTTAGTGTGCCCCATTGCAGTTAAGATGCCCAGAGAAAAGTAGAAGGAGCCGTCGGACTGGAAATGTGGCTAAAAGGCGCGATGCATCTGTTTGGTCCCTCTCTGGTGGGACCGACAGCGATGTTCTTTGGTGAAGCGGGTAGGGAGCCTTCCTCCTGCCCTCCTCTGCCAGGCGCAAATCCACAAGGCACGATGGGCAGAACAGATCCCAAGCAAGATCTGGGGTGTGAACGAGCCCTCCGGGGAAAACACATCAAGATGAGGCTTTTATTTTATGCCTTCAGTAAGCATAGCAAGCATACGCATAGCAAGCATACCCTGTATGTTTTGGGCAACTGTTGAGTGGTAAGACAATTTATTCCTCTGGGGAAGGAGATGTGAGAGAATTTCCTTCATAGCTTACTGCTCTCTGCAGACAACTGTGATGGCCACCTATTCATAACAGATCTACCCTTAAAAAAGTTATTTTTAAGAGATGTTAATTTATTCACCAGGCATGTTTTCACATGGATTATGTTCTGTTAATTGTTAATCAGCCTGCTTGTCTGTACCATACTCATTCAAGGAATGCAGAGGTGGATACTAAATCTAAGAGACACCACACTGTATATTTCCCTCACAGTTTTTCAGGTCATAAAAACAGATCAGCTACGTTAGTTATTACAAATCCAGAGAATATACTATCTACTTAGTAGTAGTCTGACAAGTTTATGATGATCCTGTTCCAGGGGAAATCTGCTCTGTCACAAGCTGTCCTAAGGGTGGCCCACCAGCATTCAGCTTCCAACGCCAGTCTGCCAACTGTTGCCACCGACCTGATTTCTGCTTTTGCTTATCAGCCCTGCTCAATAGCAACATGAACAAAGGCCTTGTTTAAAGACAGTAAAATTAAACAGGTGCAAGAACGGCAAAAATATTTAGAAAAACTGGTAACAACAAAAGGTGGGCTTAAAAACAAGTCTTGTGCTCCTCCTTCCGCTCGCCTCAACATCAAACACAAGCTTGGTTTTCTGACTTAACTGCTACCTCACTTGGGTTTACAGTTTTGGGAAATAAATGCATTTCAACTTTAGCCAGTGAGCACACCTTTTGTTCTTCTAGCAGCCCCAGCCAACTGAGCAGTAACTATGATCAGTTTCTAAAGGGAACCTTGTCCCATCCTCTTGCTCAGCAAGTGTACAGGCAGTTTTAGGACTGGCATGCTCTAAATCCATACTGAGAGTGTGAACCTTTGCAGAAGCCACTGTAGCGGAGAGGTTGTTGATAATCCTACAAAGCGCCAGAATTATTCCTTTCCCTCACAATGGTTTAAGCTTTTATACTGCTGAATATTTGGAAAGTGACTACTTTCTTGCGCTCACCTCTTCTTTTTATTTGTATTTTAACTAAAATTCAAAAATTTCACATGTCTCAGTCTGGGTTAGCTTAAAGCATGTTCTAAAAATTAATTAATTATTAATTAATTAATAAATCATAACAATTAAGGAAGCTTTGGCCTAACTCAGGTCAGTACATTTCTAGGGTTTACTGTAATAATGCATTGATCCCAATACACATTAATTCATTCTTACTCTCAATTTACCATACAGGCTCTGCCTAGTATTTACTATTGATGACTACTCAGATGGATGATAAGGACCCACCTGGGTCACAACGAGCCCACACAGATGTGGTCACCCGTCCAAACCGCTGGGAAGCCATGTTTACAGCTGCACAGAGCTGTGCCAGGCCACCACCAGCCCGACTGGGAGGCCAGTCACTGCCCACCGGCACCGTGTGCTTCTAAAACCCCACTCAAGCCCATGGCTGCTCCACAGGCACACAAGCCCCCCCCGTACCCGCAGCTCCAAAAGGTTTTGTGGCTGCACGGCAGTGCCACAAACAGAACACAGACAAACAAACATACAAACCTTGAACTGGCACTAAAGTAAAAACTGTTGCTGTGGGAATTAGCTCATAGAGAAATTCTTAAAATTCCATTACTTTTAATCAATAGCTTAGAAACGAAATGGCAAAGGCAGCATCTTCCTCAGCTGCTGGATGTACGTTCCCTCCAGGCAGTGTCTGTCCCTGCCGTCCCCAGCTCCGTAACACCATCTCGCTCATAGCTGCTTCTGGAGTCCCTTACCGACCCTTCAGTAAAATCACCCAAGATAACTAAACAGCTACAGCACAGTATTTTTCATTAACCCAGCTTGTTTGGACTAGTGTTTGCCAGTTAAAAGAGCACAGCTGAAGTTACATAGCAAATTGCACCAAAAGCAGTCTCTTGTGTTTTCCAGCTGTGTAACCTTCAGCATCCATCTCATCAAAGGGAGCTGTGTACAAACAACGCAGCGATGCACAGGGCTCTCGGGGTCCTGCCTTCTCCTACCAACTCTAACTGCTGAACGACTCTGCCCTTTCAAAAACTTGGCCTCAAAGTAGGCAATAAAACTTTTCGGAAAGTACCTAGTTGTTTTCTGCTTCCTGACTGGAGTTTTTCCACACACTTTTAACAAAAACTGTCGCTGATTAGCTGAAGACAGCTCAGCTTTGTTGTAAGACAGAGAATATACATGGAATATCACACACAAACCTCACCCAGGAGACAGTCAGAAGCAGTGCATGAAAATACCGTCTCAGAAGCAACTCTGCTGAATAATTGCAGCAGAGTGTCTCATGTTGTTAAAAATAGAACTAATTTCTGCATTGGCAGATGGAGTTTCAGTCAAAATATCCACTGAGCCACTTGAATAATTAAGTGTTGCGTCTCCATGGCATAACAAAGTATCTAACGCAATTTACTGCCCTTTCTATAAAATGTGATATAAATACTGTTTGCTAACTTTTCAGCAATTAAATTAATAGAAGTAAGGTTTATCGTACTGTGCAGCAAGCCTCCCCCTGAAATACTACCATGGCTGCCAAGACATCAGCACCATTCTCTACATACAAGCTCTTTAATCTCTCAGATAATTACCTCCTGGAACAGAGCAGTCATTTAATCTAGAAATCAGGTTTACTCAGAAGGAAGCAGAAGAAACTTTAGTCTGGTAATCCTCAGTAACCTGGAACACATGGCCAGACAGTGACAGATAGCAGCTGATGTACAGTGAGGGGTTTTTTTTAAAAAGTATACATAAGGTTTTAAAAGAGCTACATGCAAAATGCAATTTTCATGGTAACATAGACCCTGCATATTGCATAAACTGCTTGAATTTCACAGAATCAAGTCGAGTTTTTCTTTTCAAATCTTCTTAGCATTTCACCTCTAGAGAAACTTTAGAAAACTGCCTTCTTTCACATTGAAACATACTACATGAAGTACTGAACAGTTAGTTACTTTTATTGCAGGCCTCCTGGAGGAACAGCTATGTATAGTTATGTACTTTTTAATTTGAAGTATTTACTCCTACTCTCCTGCTATCTTAGTAACCATTTTCAGTCTATGAGGGCACAAAGGGCTCTGCATTCTCCTTACAATCCATGTTATCATCAAAATTCTCCTCCTCAAAGTCTCAGTCCAACAGGATTCCTGAGTTACAGCATTAAATCAACTGCAATTTTCAAAGAAAGTTCAAATCCTGAAAGGAGAGAAAACATCTTGAAAGATTTGCCTGTGCTGAAGCTGTTCATGGTTAAGTTATGAAGGATGCATAGGAGGCACTTTAAACACAAAAAAACAAAACCAAGAAAAAAAAAAAACAAAACAAAACAAAAAAACCCAACCCACAAACCAAACCAAAAACCCATGCAATTTTTTTACTGTAAGGGTGATCAAACACTACAGTAGGTTGTCCAGACTCACCCCTGCAGTCAGACAAAACTCAGGCCATGGACCTGGGCAACCTGCTTTAGCTGCCCTGGCCTTGGGCATGGGGATGGACTAGACAATCTCCAGAAGTTCCCTCAAACTTCAGTGATTCTGTGATTCTCCAACTTTTGGGATGCATTTTAAATTCTTCAGTATGCATAATATTGGATCTACTGCCAAATGAATCCAGCCACCAGATCATCATTTATCAATAATGAATTATACCAACCTCACAAAATTAATGTCTACAGAGCGTGATTAACTGTGAAGGAAACAGTCTTGTGAAACCAAAGAAGCTCTACTGTCTGCTAGTCTGATGACCGCTTACAGTACTAACCAGTTACTTGTGGAGCGTGTTTATGCTATTCAACCATATGGCAACATTTCAATGGTAAAGAACAGAGGTCACATCATCTGTGCTGCTACCTTTTCTCTGGACAAGACACTAAATGACTACTTGGGTGGTAAATGCCAGTGTAATAGCTATATGCTGCCTTTACATCATTCCAGCACGGCGAATCTGCTATTCCAGCCATACACAGGGATATGGCAGCACAGGGCACTGGTCTGGGAGGTGACCTGTCAGCAGAGGCCCCGAGGAGGTCATGGGCACAGGATTGACTGGAAAGATTGAACCATCCAAACTTATAAAGTCTTCGGCATATGTAGTATACATATATGCCCTTCAACAAATCTTAATACTTTAAATGCTTTTTCTCTCTAAACTTTGAAGTTAAATAATGTCAAATTTCCCTTTACCTTGTTAAAACCATTAATTATATACAGTTTTTTAAAAAAATAAAATACAAAGGTCACATTCCAGATGGCTGGATCGAGAAAAACATCTTGAAACAAACACTATCAATGAAACCTGATCATGAAGGGCCAGGGCACGAGCAGGCAAGAGGAGCATGATCCTTGAGAAGTGTCCAAGTGTACTAAAAATTGTCCATTAGATGAACTGTGACAATAATTCAGGGATGATATCTAGAAACTACAGAACAGGCTGAACAATCAGGTTTAATGCACCGTAGCACGCTTGCGTTTTGCTGACTATATAAAGTGCTGGCACTGTAAAGCTGCACAAATTTCACTAATTGCTCATCACACGCCAGACTGGTCAGAGCTTCTTGGCTTCTACACCTAGACTGCACGCGAGCGGATGAGCTGGCACTTCGGTCTCTTTCCTCCCCGGCTTTCCCCCAGGCTCACTAACGAGCCTCACGTTCCCGGCCCTACGCAGGCAGGAGAGGCACGTTTTCCTTCCACATCCAAGCAGCCAGGGCCTGCGGGAACGAGCCCTCAGCTGCCGGGCTGCCCGACGCCGGCAGGGAGAGCCAAGCTCCCCGACCCCTGCCAGGGCGCATGATCTCTTTGGTAATCCAACCTTCTACAGCTGTCAGCAAGAACCTGAGCCCAGCTCCACCAGCATCGACACAGCAGGGCCAATTATACAGGCAACTCAGCAAACGATATGGACGCAGACAACCAACATCAGCAGAAAAGGACTTACAGACTAGTCTGCCACAGCAGCTAAACGCAAGAGCTTCTTTAGTTGAAGCACTGAGAGCAGCATTAAAATTTACCCCTTCCATTACCCTGTTTTCACCAATATATACAGTTAACCCAGCTTACACAGGTTTAAAACAAACAAACAAACAAAAATCTAGCCCATGCCAGCTAGCAACTCAACCATCAAGCTGAGCAACAGCAACACTCTACTCAGGAGAATGAGAGTACATCTAATCCTGAAGAACTACTATGGAAACAACACAGCAGAATAAGGAATAATTTACTTTAAAGTTGAATTTTCATACCAAAGGTCACACTTCAAAGTGAGCATAATCATTTCGCTCACTTGCATAAAGCTCTCTGACCAAGGCAAATCTGTGTGGGCTTCTACTTCCCGTACATGTAATTACAGTGCGCCATGCAGGCACGGACCGAGCTAGACGTTGGCAGGAAGACAGTGCACAGCACCATGTAACAGAGCATCTAAAATGTGGGCTTCTTTAGAAATTAAATGCCAGATTAGTAAATCTTCCCAAGCTACCACAGCAGAGTTCTGAGTCCTCCCCTAAACAGATATGACAGAAGACAACAAACATTACTAGACATAAGTCTGCTCTGTTGAGACCACAACAGTAGAAGAACCTGAAGTTCTTCCCCCTGTTTGCTAATGAGTCTAATTTTGAACTTTCGCATTTTAGTGTATCTCTCTAAACACTGCAGACAAGCTTTATTACTGACAAACAAGAAACTGATAGAAGTGAAGGTCTGGCTTGGTGTCGCGTGTGTCGTGTGTGTGTGTGTGTCCCCTTAACTGGAAGATGAAATAGCTGTGTAAATTCTTATTTAGTCTCTCTCCTCCACTCATCCAGTGTTTTTTAGTGATTGAGGCATGAGAGAGGGAATACTTCCAGCTCAGCTGATGAGGAAATTACACTGCAATCAGTGGAGGATCTACAGCGCAGAAGGACTGTGGCAGCGGTAACAGGACCCGTTCCAAGAAACGGCTGTGAACAGCTACTTCACCTATTCTTCAGGTGCAAATTCATGCAGACTGAGGTACTTTCCCAAGACAGTAAACAGAATTAAACACGGAAGAAAATTATTTGTAGCATGAACCTCTAACAGCAGGATTACTGGAGAAAGGCCATGCCAGGCGAGTGCCTGCAAATGGCTGTCCTCTGATTTCCACACTCATACTACAAATCTACAGTAATTCCATCCATTTGAACTCGTGATTTTTACTTATCCAAGGTACATCCACTTTTCCAGACAAGAAGATTCTGAAAGGATACAATTTCAAAGTTTAACAGTTGGCATAAACATGTCTGACTGATTTGCAGCAACTCTCCAGTGACATCTGCAG
This sequence comes from Cariama cristata, assembly GCF_000690535.1. Classification (NCBI taxonomy): domain Eukaryota; kingdom Metazoa; phylum Chordata; class Aves; order Cariamiformes; family Cariamidae; genus Cariama; species Cariama cristata. Next base: position 12,909 of record NW_009607233.1, on the reverse strand, counting down.
CAAGGTCCATTTTCTAAATTTCTGAGTAGTAGTACCAAGTTCCGTATTTCCTGAGGAAATGAGATGATCTATATGCCTATAATCTTACATTCAATGTTTCAGATACACAAAAGACAATCTCCTATACAATCACTTAGTATCACTTTTGGGGAGCCACCATTTGTACCCTTGCTGTGTTTGGATAGTCTAATACAAAAAACACTCAGAGGAGACCACATTTTTGCATACACATCAGTAAAGTGCAGCGCATACTGAATTTTATTAAGAAGTTAATGTGAAACATAGCACAGTCTTGAACTTTAAGTATCTAACAAAGTGCTGCTTAGGTCTAGGCTCATGTAAAAGGGTACTCTTTGAATCTGCACAGTTCTCCTGCCTCCATCAATACAGCTGGGCAATAAAACCACCAGTACAGACTGTCAATAAAATGCTAAAGTTGACCTACTGTCCCTCATAGTTCACCACAGAAATTTTTCCCACACAGTGAATGAAGACCTTCTCATGGTATTTTACATAAGAAAACTCTGGAAGAATATGCAGAAATCAAGTAGTTGGTGAAGAACTAGAAAAGATCCAACAAATCTCAATGGCTTTGAGAAAATCTGTAAAGGAAGAATGAGTATCCCTCCAAACCAGACCAGACCTATAACCATACTCTCTACACAGGAAGGACTTCTTTTTAAAGCAGGTGTTTTGTACTGTGTTCAGTGTGGAAAACAGTTTAATGATAGCTGATAATTTCTGAAACCAAAAACCTGCAGCAACTAGCTTTCTATTTTTGCCAGCTGACCACATAGCAGGCATTTGTTCTGAGAAACCTGTAGTATCGAAGCCACAAAGCTCCAGCGGTGGCCAAGTCCCTCCCGAGTCCTGCAAGCTTTCTGCATCGCCCTGGAGAAGAACACGTTTTCAGGGATTCTTGATCTAGTTATGAGTAAATGGGAGATGCGGTCACATTACGTGACCTGTGGCGGGACTGCAGCAGTCAACGACAGTTCCTTGCCTGGCCTTTTTAGACCCAATTATTTCAAGTCTAAAATGACACAATGATTTCTTTGCATAGTCTTTAGCTTTTTTCACACTGCTGGCAGGAAAAGCAGTATTTACTTCTTCATCTCTACTCCTTGCACAAACCAACGAGCTCCAAAGCCTATTACGTATGTATGATACGAGTCACTGAATATTAATAAAAGATCAACATTTTGATAGCAACTGCGAACTAATTTAAAGATTCCTGTAAGGTCAGTTTTGCTGATTATGCAAACCAAGGACATAACCCACTGTCCTTTTAGCAGCACCCTGCGAGTAAGTGAGAAATGCCGCATGTAACAGCATGCTTCTAATTCCTCAGCCTCCAAAGTAGCCACCACTACTGATCTTTTTAAGGCGGTGTTTCAGATCTAACAGAAATCTGCCACTGCAAGGGGTGCTCCCAGTCCCCCACACATTCCTGCCGTTCCCCTGCCGTCAGATGCCCACGGCACAGTGAGCTGGCTCCGGCAGCCAACCCAAGGGAAAACTGTCTTCCCTTCTCTCCCCTTCGCAGCGCAGTTTGTCCTCCCGTGGATCAGCCAGCTGCACAGACTCCCCACAGCTGCACAATTGCTGGATCCAACCCAAGGGCAGCTGTAACAGTACATGGCCGTAAGTAAGGGAGAAGAAGAGGTCTGCTCCTGTCAGTAGCAAATACTTCTGTGGCTAGGTGGGCTCTAGTAAGTTGGTGCACCCTAGGACACTTCGACTGAAATACATTCTGTATTTGTGGTTTGGGCCAAAAACATATGTATTTCAGCTTCCTAGAAGACCAAAAGCATGGACAGATACTTACGAAAAAACACAATCACGTGACCACTGTATTAGCTTATGATGAAAGCTATTTTTTTAAAAAGCTTGAAATGAGCATCAGACATTAATGTACACGCATAAATACAGAAGTGCACGCTCACACGCACAGCCCAGCTGACCGGCCAGCTCCTGCTACACCTGAAGCAACACTCAGTAGCACCACACATAAACAAAAGGTCCCTGAGCATAAACACTGAAATTCCTCAAAGGACAGTAAGGGGGGTCCAGGAGTTTTAAGAACAGCAGGAACCTGGAGTGCAGTGGAGTATGTGTTGTTCTGCGCTACCTCCTGCCTCGAAGAGCATTTCGCCCAAATCTCAGGGTTTTCAGAGAGCAGCAGCAGCATTCAGAAATGAAATTTGTGTGGAACACAAGAATTCTGGCAAAAATCTAAAGAGCTATGGGCAGGGACAGAGGTGTAGAGCGTACTTATGCAGCAAAATGCTGGATCAACTGCAGATACATAAGCCCAAATTTTTGTAAGTTTGCCTACACGGCATAATGAAGACAGGTTATCTAATCTAGCTTTAGTCAAAATTGGCCAGATATGAAGAGAAGTCAGCATGTGCTTTATAAAGAGACTTGGTCCATGGCAGTCCATTTATCAGCTCTCTTTGTTACAGGCTAGACTACTTTAAATCCTATCTTCTTTTTGGTGGGCAGAAAAGCTCAGAGAATTTGGTAGAAATGCTGAACATGCATATTCGTTACTTTCAAATTACAGTAAATTAGCTCAGGTTCCCATGATTTCACACTGCTTCCAACAGTCAAGGAGTTAGGATAGTAAAATACAGAGAGGATGTTCCTTGAAATTTATGTTCTGCTATTCTGAGTGTCAAGATTCAGTAAAAAAATGGGCTCAAGCATGCATTTGCCTATGTTAAAAATCAATGTGATTTAAACCCTTAAGCCCATTATTATTTCTCCCCTTCCAACTATGTTTCTTGTTTTGTTTTTAAACAGAATATGTCCAACCACAATTAACTTTCAGCAAAGAGACAGAGGGATAGAGAGCGAGAAACAGTGAGACACACCACAGAGTTGGAAGAAAACCACTGACCTTACCTAGCAGTAAGACATACCAATGCTGCAAGGCATTTTCTTGAAGCTATAATAGCGAGTGTAGCTATCAGCGCATAGGTGGGTGTCGTGGCCTCATTCTCCCCTGCTAAAAAAACACTTTAATGTTATTTATAGGTTAATAGGAAAGAAAGAAAAAGTCCTGTACCTGAATGTCACTGTACTCCCACAATGCAGATCGGGCTCACGTGCGACCCATCTAACATCTTTTTTATTTAAAAGTTCTGGGCTGGTACAATTGGCTGCACTCATGCAAA
>NW_009607233.1:1773-9696 GCF_000690535.1 Cariama cristata | reverse complement strand
CTGAACCGGATTTGCCTGTGTGCGGATTACAGCAGCCAGTCACTCAAAAGTCACTTAGCATAAATACTCCCGTCAAAGAGAAGGCTGCTTTAGAAGTTCAGCGGTAAGGAAGGTATAGACAAAGAACACTGGAGAACACGTTTTAACAGTCAAGGTACTGCTGCACAAAAGCAGTTTAACACAAAACGGCAGGTAATTTTTGTTTTCTTTACCTTTGGAAATTGGAAGGAGGGGTAGATACATGTCTAAATGTTATGAATACAAAGCCTTGCTAAGACTGTGTCTGAGCTATAGTTATGTCAGCTTGCAATTCCACAAGTGTGTGAAAACAAGTGCAGCCAATACGGACCTTCTCAGCTGGATACAGTTTGGAGGAAAGAGAAGCAGCAGCAGGGGAATATGCATCTCCCACAGCGGGGTCAGTTGGTCTCACAGGTAGCAAAACTGAAGCACAACAACTTAAAGCCATCTGCTCAAGGTCATAAAGACAGAGAGGCACAGAACCTGTGAGCTACAGTTCCATGGTTCATAGCTTCAATCAAATCTGCTGACCTACTCCAACATCCCTGTGGCAGTTCCAGTTTGTTCAGGAGATTTTAACAGGTTAACGTCTGTTGGCAGATGTCATACTTGACTATGTAATGTCTGTCCACACCATATTTTTGCTAGGTGCCTACTGACTTCTTTATCAAGTCATTTCTTTCATTTTCTCTCCTCTTCTGCAACTGCACCTCATTTCAGTGGTGGCTGTAACATCAGTTATCCATTGTCCCCTGGGGTGTTTTCTTCACCTGTGGATTATAGGGCTTCTGATCATTAAGAATACCCGCAGAACTCCCTATTGAAATTAAGATTTCCAAAAGTACCACCACGAAAAACAAAGAGAAAATCCTCTGCCAGTTTCTAAATCAAAACAGAAGAGAAATACACACAGAGGAAATTACCACGCATAGAGAGTATCAGCTACTCTGCATCCTCATCGGATGCATCTGATTAAAACACACTTAATGTATTTAGTTTTCCATTCCCATGTAAACTAAATCAGCTTATGGTGCTGGACAACCTGTCTGGTTCCCCATACCTTTCCACATCTTTTTTCGTACAACTCTAAGCAGTGCCCAGGCTGCAACAGACTTCCAGTTCCCTGTGAACTGCGCCTGTTTTGAGCAAGTGACCTGAAAGGTAAAAAGGTTCATGATTTTTCATCAATTGCTTGAACGATAAAGAGATCCAGTCAGGATGTTTAATACAGCACAGAATATGATTCTCAACACAATATTACCTCGTAAGGATTATAAACTGTCAAAACGTATACAGAAAGCTTTCTTTCTAGCTTTAAAAGGAGAGTTTAAATGTGTTTAAATTATTTCTTAAGGAAAACTGTGTGGATCTGAAGGATTACTGTATTCCATATACTCTTATAAGAAAACACTCTAATAAGAATTGGCATCTCTTAGTAAGAAACTGGGTTAAAGCTTCTAATGCTGAAGAGAGCAGCATTTAATTTTCCTCTTGTCTCACTGCAGCAGAGTCCTCAATAATTCATAGCTTGCTCTGATCAAGCTCCAGCACAGGTGCTGCACAGTCAAACCTCAGGGAAGCTACCTGAAACATGCTTCATCATCATAGGGGAAACATGCATAAAAGATGTGCAATGCCTGCTTCTACAGGTTTTTTTTTTATTGACGACAATGCTAAATTGCAAAAGGAACCCTGCTTTGAAAAGTCCTTTGCATTAAGAGTCCAACAGTTTCAGAGAAAGCAGAGGGTGGAAGAGATGTGGGTGTTAAGAGGAAAAGTGACTGAACTATGAAAACATAACTGTGTGATAGACCCACACTCCCTCTTACCAGAAGTTTATTCATTAAGCAGAGCACCCTAAAAGTTTGTTATAGCCAGTCCCGCAGTAAGTTCATCATCAGCAATTATTTCAAGAATGGAGGCTTTTTGTTCCTTCTCCTTTGTGCCAGTAACATGGCTCTGAAGAGAGCCTTGCTCATGACCAAGTGACAAAAGCACCTTCCATTCTCCTCCAGGAGAGTCAGCAGAACTGAAAGACACTGTGCCATGCAACTCTCCCTCGAAAAAATTAACTACCAAAGTAGTTGTCAGCAGTTGGTTTACTGCATACTCCCAAACCACAATACAACCATCACTGCCAAAGCACAAAACTTAGTAACACAAACCCACTCCAGAAATGGAAATAGAAAATTCTTCAGAAAATTAGTATAAGAACAGGGGAATTCTACCTAAATGTGTGAAATCGCTGACTGACTTAATAGACATATCTTCATTCCTGGTCTCATTTGGAATTTTGCAGCTCATTACTAAGTGTGGAGCTTATCTGCCACATCACAGATTTGAAAGAGAAATGAATCTAATGCTGAAGACAGCCTGGCTTTGAGCAGGTCACTGGGCAGGTGAACTCCAGAGATGCCTTCCAGCCTGAACTAACTTATGAGCAACAGCAGAGGGGCATGAAAAAGACACCTCTTTTCTTCCTATCTGCAAAAGAAACTCTTGCCCATCAATAGCCTGAACTGTAACCAAGACATCAACAGGATTTTAATTCCTATATTGCTGGTTCATAACTGACTCAAAGATGGCTTTTGCTGAGCTCTCTCAATGCAGTTGGATATTTTTTTCTCATTGCCTTGATAAAATAGAGGGTGCTGAATCAGCAGCTTTTGATCCAATGCTAGAAAGCCCTCTAACCAGGTGGGGTCAGAGCCAGTGTATGTCACAGTCTCATGCGCCTGTTTCTCAATTTAGAAAGTATTGGGACAGAAATTTTAAGCAAATGTGAACTGAGCTGCTTTTGTAAAATTCATCTATCCATCTCATTATTTGGGAGGAAAAGGGAAAAATCAAGCAACAGAAGACAGTATTTACTCACCACAATCAGAAGAGCAACTGCAGCATCCACAAATATATCTGAGACAATCTATCTAGCATGATTAACGGCAAAAAGATTAGAAACACTTGTTTTCTAGTCCTGAACAATACAAGACACAGATCAGTTGTTAATAGTCCCAAATAGTTCTTCAAGACGACACGCTGTGGGGCTACAAAGAGATTACAGAGTGCTCTGTATTTAACATTACTTCCCCTCTGAGGAACCAGTTCTCTGAGCATCCTAGATACAAGCAAGAGTAGCGAAACTCATTCCCCACCACCAAGCATACTTATCAGGCTTGAATCCATTTCACAAAACTAAAGAAACAAAGAGTAGAGCCACCTGCTGATGCATTAACTGTCAGTTAATTAGCAGCTGGCTAAACTACTAAAACATGCTAACAGCAAAACCTCAGTGAAAGTTCCTTGGCTTTTCAGGTGTAGAGGGAATTGGACCATGCAACGGCAGTGAGCAGACTGCAAGAACTGAAGCTGGAAGCATTTAACTGACCAGCCCTAAACCCGTGTGCTTGAGATGAGATGCACCCAGCAGGCTGAACCCAAAGCCCCACCTGGCAGAGTTCTTAAGTGGCTTGGGTTAATGTCCAAGAAGCAATGGCAACCAATTAATTCACAGACAAAGCATGATACCAAGTCGCTTCAATTCATCATTTGATTTCTAAGACACCATGTACCCAAATTCTTATATAAAAGAAGTGTACTTTTAAAAATCAGTTTGATCTTTTTTTAAGCATTCCCTGAAACAGTTTTATACTCCTCCTCCAAACCTTGCTATTGTAGAACTACTGTTAGTGAGCCTGAAGCCCAACTGGTTTTAATTTACGGTGGCTGTAAAATGGCAGTTTTAACCTATATTCTCACTCCCTCCCTCGAAGGCTGGGTACATCATGCCTTAGCTCAGATGATGGCTGCACACTGAACAATCAGAAACACACCACCACTTGCCAGGGACAAGACAGCACTGCTGCTCTGCTGCAAGGGCCAATTTCAATCAAATTAATTTTGAATACTGTTCCCTGACTGCAGATATTTCAACTTTTGATTTGCTTTTAAAGAGGCATTTAGTAATGACACCAACAGCCTACTTTTTGATTTGAAAGATGAGAGAGATCAGACACGGAAGAGCTGCTTTATTAACTAAAAGCAACAGTATAGTTATAACTGTTCAGAAAAGAAACTAACAGCTAGGAGGAATTGTGTTCACGTTAATGATCTTCTACCCACTGCCACACGCACCGAGTCCCTGAAGGTGTCTGCGTAAATGAGAATCCCCACAGTGCAGAACCAGACAAAAGCAGGAAACCCAGTGGCCTCTTCCCTGCCAGACAGGGATGCGGGGAACACCACGGTCGGCAGCTTACATCCCAAGTCACAGAGCCTCTGCCCGTCAAGCATTTCATGTGTTCACGCACAACTCAAGTCACCTGCACTGGAATACGTGGAGGTTTCCACCTTGTTTGAGGGATTGTAGTATTTTTCAAAAGTGATGTTTAATAATAGAAATATGTTAATGGTCTTCCTGGAGATCCCACCTTTACGCAGAGCATCAAGAAAACTTTACAAGGCCTCGCACTAATGCTGCTCTGTTGCAGTGATGCTGGCTGGCAAGAGATCAGCTCTTTTCAGTTTTCTGCCTGGCAAACAAGTACCACCATGGCTGCTACCTGCAGCAAGTTTTCTGCACCAGTGTAGATGGACAAATGTAGAAAAGGAAGTTAATGTGTAGTGGATTGCAAGTCTGTAGATTTTATTGAAGTAACTACGTTTTCTTTCTCCAAATGCTACCACCAGATCGTTAAGCTGTGCTCTGAAAGTGCTCCATCTCTGGATATAACAAATCACTAGCATGTACCTTTTACGGAAAAAAATAAGGTTTATAAAAAGAAGTTCACCCTCCATTAATACGTGAAAAATGCATCTTCTTGCAGGGATTCCATTCTGTATAGTACCTGGATTTATGAGAAATGTGTGGAATTCCTGTAGATAACGATTACATTCAGCATTGCAAGTTATCGCACAGTTTTTTCAAACCCCATACTAATCTAATCTTGGTAAACAACGCCTAGGGTTTTCTCTTAATGAATGCTAGAGCTTTAATTAGACTGGCTAGAGGCTGTGTATGGTTGCAACACACCGTGACAGTTTGATTGAAGTGTATGAAACAGGTCAAACCACCAGTCTAAAGGATGAGCTGCCTTTGAAATCTGCAAGATACCACAGACCCCAAAATGATTAAGAAACCCTGGAATTCCTTCCATATCTGTTTTTATACTGAGCCTTAGCTATCCAAGGTTCAACCCTGGAACACAATCGCTATCTACCTGAGCAATGAGTTAGCCACTGTTGTAATTGCAGAACCACCTTGGATGCGAGAAGTTCTCTGCTGATGGTCACATGCACCCGCCTCCCCCACACTCCACACCTCTCCCTTCGCAGCACTGAAGCCATCAGCACCCATCAAAAAGAGTACTCCACAGCCAGTACTTCTGACCCAGGCACGTGTCTGAATTCCTTGTTTGCTACTGACTTTCCGTACTCGCGAATGGTTTTCAATTTACAGCCCAGACACTGAAGCTTACATAGAGAGCACCAATTCACCAGGCAAATATTTATACATCCACTTATGAAATATATCAGAAAAACAAAGTTAAAGTTGATCAATAGTACATAAATTTCTTGAGTGTCAAGAAAGCATTCAAAGCTTTGACATTTCAGGCTCAGCAACAAAACACAGTCACAAGTCTTTCAAATGTCTACTCCTTACTATTAAAATGCTAGAAGAAAATGGCTTGAATCATACTACAGAACCAGGAGACCTTTTTCATCCAGCTTATTATTATTTTTTTAATTCTTTTATTGTGTGTAAAAGGTTCAAATGTCTTTGCTCTTTGGTAGCAGTTTTGGTAGTCAGATCTGGATGGCTAGATGAAAGCTACATCAAAGGCAATGAAAAACAGTATTCAGCTGAGTAACATGCCAGTTGCTCAAACTTATGATATATGTAAAGAAAATGTATCTGCTGGTTACAGATGGTGCCTGAGGTACGTCTGATTAGCTAGAGACATGACAGTACGAAGTGGCAGGAGTAGCTGGACCATAGCCTCCTCTCTTGCAGAATTAACCATGTCTTCTAAAAGAGCTGTATCCCCTTAGTACAGCAGGGATCAAGAGATGCACATTTTCATTGCTGCATCAGTGACGTTCTAGGCTGGGACGTCTCTCTCATTCTAAAAGCAAGACACGGGTGAAAGAACATGCATAAAGACTTTCATTTGTCCAGCGAGAAACTCTTTCCTCTCTACTGATTAGTTAAATTGTTTGGATAATACACAACCTTTCCTACCTGTTCAGTGGACTATAATTTTTTTAATGTCTCAATTTGAGTGCTTAAGATCTCATACTTTATGCAATCATTTATTTCTGGCAGTCTATGTACAAACACTGCTCTCTCTCTCTTCAGCGCCATTATCGTACAAAAAGGATAATTTTACATAACATATGGAGGCTACAGCATACCTCTGAACTTCAGTAGCTGATATTAAGCAGCATTTTAGGGAAAAAACATTACATTCCAAATTAGATGAACTCATATGTAAACCAATGAAAAAAATGAAGGATGGAACAGATCAAGTTATCAGAGTATTGCCAATACATTACCTTAATTAAGCAACTATTTTATTCAGAACATTAATATTGAAAGCACCAAACAAATGGGAGAATAGCTCCAAATCTGACAAGCATTTAAATTTATAGCACTTTATCCTACCACTTAATAACTATGACTAAGACAATTTCCCTACTCAATTCCAGAACTCTGAGTCTCCACACCTCTGCAATACACTATTATTTTTGAGATTAATGGGCATGATCCCAAGATATGCCCAACTCCTACTGAAATTAATGCTTTGCGCATAAAAAGCAAAGGAATTACTCTCCTTTTTTTTTTTTTTTGGGGGGGGGGGGGCCTGTTGGTCTTTAGCGTAAACAGAAAGGCAACCTACTAAAAGAACACACACCAACTAAAAGCTTATTTAAGTAGAGAAAATCATTAGAAACTTTAGTCCCATTCCAAAACAGTAGTCCCAAATACTGAAGACAGTTCCAAAGGCAACAGTTCTGCACTAATATTCCACATGCTTTGCAATCCAGCCTCCAGCAAAACACCTCCTCCACACCAACTTGAAGCTCTTCATTTCCTCTGCTCCTATTGTCCTATTGCCAATGTCACGTCTGCCTGAAATGATCCATTTCTGACAATAGAAATATTTTTCCCTCCTGCAAGCTTTTGTTCACCACCAACAGGATCCTGGGTCCTTCCACATCGATGGTGTAGGCACTGTGTTTCAGCACAGCCCTACAGCAGACATGCTTGAGCAAGCAAAAAAATGTGCCTGCATAAAGGTTATCCCAGGCTAATTTAAGCAGTCCTTCAAATTTAATTTTCTGTGGGAATAGTTAGTGATTCTAGAATTGAAACCTTTACTAGTTACAGATTTTCCAAATGTGACATCAGTGCTCATAGGCTTCTGAGAGTTAAGACAATGACGTCATCTCTAAGCAGCTGGAGGTTAACAGGAGCAGTCAACATGGATTCAAAGGGAAGCCACGCTTGACCAATCTGATAGCCTTCTATCACGGCATGACTGGCTGGTTAGATGAGGGAAGAGCAGTGGATACTGTCTACCGTGACTTCAGCAAGGCTTTTGACGCTCTCCCATAACCTCCTCCTAGGCAGAGCCCTGGCACAGGCTGCCCAGGGAGGCTGTGGAGTCTTCTTCTCTGAAGATATTCAAAGCCCACCTGGACGTGGCCCTGTGCAACCTGCTGTAGGTGAGCCTGCTTTGGTGGGGGGGTGGACTAGATGATCTCCAGAGGGCCCTTCCCTCACTGACCATTCTGTGATTCTGTATGCAGATAAGAAAGAGAAAATATTTTTTCTGCAGTTGAGTGTTTACCAACAGCACTCAAGAAAAAAACAACAAAAAACTCCTTGTAGTAAAACTTTAC
>NW_009607233.1:696-1742 GCF_000690535.1 Cariama cristata | reverse complement strand
TTCCTGTGATCTTGGACTCCATCCTTGCTAAGCATGTGCCTTTTGAATGCCCCATCAAAAAAGTCAAATGATAGCACTTACAATGTGCTGCTGAAACATTGTAATACTCTGATTTCAAATCTAAATATAATTTTCTTTCTTTTATGCATACTAAAATGTTCATAGCAATTCTTTGAAGGATTAGAACCTTGCTTCACTTCCTTCGCAATTTTTCCAGTCTATTTTAAATAGTGCCAAAGCTCACAACTCAAGAAGGGAATGTTTTCTAAGCTGAATTCCCTATTCAAATACTGGTTGATCTCAGTGGTATCCAAATTGCATCTTAAGTTGGGGGGGTGGGGGGAACAACAACTTCCTCTTCTAGTTTTCCCATCAATGTCTATCAAAGTGTCCTGGACCTCAGACTACATTTCCAAATGAATTAATTTCTGTCGTCAAAAGATGGCCTATTCAGACACACTGCCTCCAAAGTGAGTAGTCTGAACTGCCCATACAACTTCATTTATTGTATACTAATAAAAACTTACATCGATTTAAAATTTACTTCACATCAGTACTGACTGAGTTATTTGATGGGATTGGCCCCGATTTCCTCTTGTCATGAATTCTGCAGCGAGACTGGTTTTAGACCCTGGAAGGCGCTGTTTAAGGATGGGACGGAAAGAATCAATCCAAACACAAGAACAGTTAAATCGCAAGCAGGCAGCACGGGGATTAATATTTCACTTATTGTACCATCTAAATCAGACGTTGGAAAAACAAATATTCTCTAAGACACAAAAGATATGAAACCACATTTTGAAATAATAAACAAAAAGCAGACAAGAAACTTCACTTGCAAGGTTCTGCTAATTCGTAATTGCTGTGGAACATGCTTGTCCTCTTCTTTTTAATTAAGAGCTAACACACTGTACGGCTGTGAACTTTTACACAAAATAACAGGTCATCCAGTAACTACAGTTTATGGAAAAAGAAGGTGTCCTGTGTTCTTAGGAACCCCAGAGGGCTGAGGGGATAAGAATGACAGCTACAGTGGTTTCAGTAGT
>NW_009607233.1:371-631 GCF_000690535.1 Cariama cristata | reverse complement strand
CTGTCATCCCTTAGTATTCCAGCAAACCAAACTTTAAAACACCAATCCACCCCCAGAAGCGCAGACACCTGTCAAGGAGCATCGCGGGCCGGGGGCCGCAGGGGAGGGTGTGCCCGCGCAGGCCGCAGCAACAGGCGGGTCAGCGCGCGTCCACCGTGCCACCTGTTTGCTCTTCCCACATATGCTTTATTTAGTAGGGGGTCTGTGAGGAGATAGAGAGGCTGCTGTGAAGAATTTCATTTTTTTAGCCACAATCCAAT
>NW_009607233.1:0-251 GCF_000690535.1 Cariama cristata | reverse complement strand
CTAACACCAGGATTTTGTGGGCTTGGAGAGGGGTTACTTTGGCATTCTGGACTCCCTCTGGATTGTCAAACCAAATGGAAGCTCTGCCATATCATTTACTCTGAGCTATGAAAGCTTCTGACCATTTTTTCCCTGGAAATATCTCAGCTGCTAACCCACTTAGGGCTGCCAGGATCAATGTATTTTCTTGCACAGACCTGGCCATCAGCAATTTCAGGGGACGCCCATGGCGGCATGCGCAGACCCGCTGC
>NW_009607232.1:531-800 GCF_000690535.1 Cariama cristata | reverse complement strand
TGCTTGCGAAATCCCTGGATATTTTTAATTCTCTTCCCGGCGCCGGTGATTCCGGGAAAGGGCAGGACTTTGCCTCCCTCCCGTCCACTTCTCCACCGGGGAATCCCCCACCTGAGGGTGCCGGTGCTGACTCACCCCGGGGGGCTTCCTCCGCAGGCCGGTGGGCTTGGCAACGGATGCTTTGCCGGGAAATCACCGGCACGTGGGACCAACGGGGACCGTGGGGAAACAGTGGCCGCTGGGCGGGGGCAGCTGCCGGCACTCTGGGC
>NW_009607232.1:0-232 GCF_000690535.1 Cariama cristata | reverse complement strand
GATCGATCCAGTTGACGTTGAAGATGGCGTGCCAACATCCCAACGCATCCAGCAACGTGGGGACGTCGCTTCGGAAGCGGATGGTGACGGCAGGGCCGGGGGAGACGGTGGTGGAGCTGCTCAACGTCACCGTGGGAAACTCCAGAGTCCTCTGCTTCTACCGCTGCGGCCAGGAGAGGAAGACGGTGGACACCAAACTCGTCGTCTACCGTAAGGCACCGTGGGGAGAGGG
>NW_009607231.1:0-231 GCF_000690535.1 Cariama cristata | reverse complement strand
GCGAAGAGACGAACGAATGCGTATGTTCAAAATTACATTTTCGTCAAAAATTCAGATCTACCGGGTGGTGTTTAAATGCGAGGTGGGACAGAAGTGGGAAGGGGGGGGGCTCGGTGTGCAGGAAACATCGCTGGGAAACCTGGAATGTAACAGCAAGGATCAAAAGTTAACGGGCTATTTGATGTGAAAAGTGAGCTGGGGATGCCGGGGAGCGGGAGCGAAAAGATCCAG
>NW_009607230.1:7387-7667 GCF_000690535.1 Cariama cristata | reverse complement strand
GGTGCAGGTGGATTGTGATCTCTGTAAGCACAATTCAGACCTAACAGCTCCGAAATAAAAGCAAGACGTTGGTTTACTGGATTGTAACTGCCGCTAGGTCTCCTCCAAGCCTGAAACTCGCTTCGTGCCTTCTGATTTAGCAAACTTGTGCAAGGGGAGGTGAGGTGCGCACACTGCGATCTGTGCTTTCACCCAAACATCAAACATGTTCCCTGAAGCCCTCCAGACTGGCAGTGCCTTACAAAATACTACCACCAATGACTAGGTTAGCAACTCTGAG
>NW_009607230.1:482-7333 GCF_000690535.1 Cariama cristata | reverse complement strand
TTTTTTAAAGGAAGACTAATTCAGCAAATAAGAAGTCTGGATGAGGCTGTGAAGACATTAGTTTCTTGCCAAAGATGTTTTCTCCTTAAGATTATAAAACCATAGGTTTTTGTTGTTGTTGTTACTGTTTCGTTTTCCAAGATTTTAACTTAAGGTTCAGGAAAAAAAAAAAAAAAGAATGGATAGCCAAATACAGCAATTACTCACTGGAATAATTAGGAAGAACATTGTCACACTGGGAACTGGAGAGGTGCTTCTCTATGCGGGCAAGGCAAGTAAACGACACGTTACCATTTACCTGTTTCTTGTAGAGCTTAAGTCATTGTAACTGCAGTCACCAGACCACACTTTGGGCAGAGATCTCCAACGAATAGCCATGCATAGGAAATGCCAATTCTTCTACTTCTTAATCCCGGATTTTTAGCCCCATCAAAAGTTGCTACCTGGGAAATTCCTGTTATTGGTCATATCAGGATTAGAACTGGCTTGTGAACCTCCTTCCTTTTGCATAGCGCTGGAAAGAAGCGAAAGGACGAAACTACGTGTGCTGGCCAAGACCAGGCAGTGCGGTGCAGATTCACAGGTGCCTGCCGGCTCAGCCTCCAGCAGCCCTTGAGCTGCTCCATTCAGCGCCCTTCGCCGGGGCAGATGAACACTGGGAATCCTTTCCTGCCTGCTCTGGCCAGTGAAGCCGGGTACAACAGAGATCCTGTCCCCTAAACTATAGTTGTTACAACAGGACAAGGAAATAGCTGGTCACTTTTGCATGTCGCCCCCAGCTCACAGAAGTTTGTGGAATGAGAATAGCATCATTAATTAATCTTTATTCCCAGCTATTCAACTCACCTTCCCCTTCCAAGGAGTTACTGTAGAGAACCAAGGTAGGAATTTGAAGACATCCTTCTGGTTGCAGGTGATTATAAGCATTTTCCCCTAGCTGTTGATTCTGGGGGGCACAGGGTGTGTGTGTGTGGGGGGGGTGTTCAACATCCCCTAGGTAGGTGTCCATGCACCAGTGCCTTCACAGTTCTCAGCATGGACCTTCCTCAAAGTCCCACACAACAGCAAGCGCCTCTCCAGGGCGGCTGGGTGGGTGTTTGCAAAGCTTTTGGAAAGGGAAAGCAGTCGTGGTTGAAAGCTAGTCCAGGAAGGACTCGGCAAACCTAGACCAAGGAGATGACTCTGAAATCCACCATGCTCACAGAGACCTGGACTCAAATGCCCACACCCATCGACTCCTGGCTCAGCTGGAGCATACAGCTAAGTGATTTTTTCTCACAAAGTCAGAGTGAATTGCAGTTTAGAGTGATATTCTTGTATCTAAAGACAGGCTACCACCCGCTATCAGGGCACTGGCAAAAATGCATCTCTAAATAGATAGCATTAGTTTCAGTTACATTAGGACAGAAGTTGGTTTATTAATAATAAACCCACAAAGTAATCCAGTTAGACACCTGTACATTAGGTTCAGGATGGAAACACTGATGCAGTCTTTCACCGTATCATATGATGGCTAAACTAAATAAAGATAATAAAGAAAGGTTATGACTGTTTTGAAAAGGTGCATTTATCCCTTTAATATCGCTGCCAGGGCAAGGGAATCTGATATTAGATCCTGAACACAATTTATAATTCCTTACCAGGGCTCTGGCCACACCCGGCAGCTAATCTAGAATTTCACACATTTAATGAACTTCATACTTGAAATATGTGGTCTGTAAAATCTGATTTACACTGTTGTTAAAATAGTTAGTGTTTGAAAGAAAATATATTTTAAAGTATGTATTTGTGCACAAAGTTTGTTGTTTTTCTTTTTTCCTGAAAACCCCAAACCCAGTCATTAATTTACCCCAAAGCATATAAAACGTTCCCTGCAGTGTAATTTCTAGTGCAGTATTTCTTTCAGCACCTCAGATTTACTCGCTACGTTTCTTCAAGAGCAACTGCATTCAGTTATACAAAGGAGCAGAAAGTCCCCACAATGTCATTGTAGGTACTTCAGTCGGTAAGTTAACTTGACAAGTCAGTTCATGATGGAGTCCAGGGTCTATAATTAGTCCTTACCTGCCACCATCATAAAACCGCTGCATTAGGTCAGGCCTTGCTTGGGCCGTACAAGAGGTACCTTGCAATCCCAGTTCATTCAAGCGTGTTAGCTTTTTATTGAATGTTAACACCTGATATTTCCTCCAGGCTCTGGTTTTACTGAAGGCTTTGTGGCATTATGTTCTTTGGAGCTGGAATGGCAACAGGAGCTGAAAGCAACAAGAGTGGGAACCCGTATAAATCACCGCCCTGCACGGTATCCTGACGGTGAAAGATCACAAAAGACACCTAGGCTGTTGAAGGAAATAGCTGTCATTCACATGTGAAATACAAGATGTTTCTTTCTGTTGAAGGCTATTTATGCTGAACACTGCACCTGTAAAAATTAGTTCCACACCTCAGTAACAAGGACTCACAAGAATTCGTCTCGGACTTGAACAAAACCCGAGGATTGTGTGAGGGTGTGGATGAGCGTGACCCGTTCGTTTATACTAGCCGTGGGTCTTCTACTGAGATACCAACACAATGCGCTTTTTCCCATCTGATTTTGGAAAGATTTTCTCTTTACGGGTTAGTCTTGCAAATAGCAATGTCACTTAGAAAATTTATTTTCTGGCTCATTTCTCCTTGTATATAGGAAAGATCAGATATCAAAATCTGATCAGCAGGAGGCTGGAGACTTCCCAGAAGCAAAACTGGGCAGCTTCGAATAAAACTTTAGTCTATAGACAGTTGCCTGAGAAATTCTGGCACTAGTTGCAGCCTAAAATGTAAACTGTTAATTTATCTGTATCCAGCTAAAAGGCAGCAAGGCATCTTGACGAATAAATAAAAGGGTATCAAAGACTGGAAAGAGGCATACCTGGACAAAGCAAGATAGGTGAGGGATTGATAACGTCTAACCTTGGTCTTCTAGAAATTTCTTTTTCAATTTACAGCCCAGCTGTCAGGGTGGAGAAGGTCCAAGTCTATGTCATGCTGTGAACCATAATTGATAAATGCTTGTTTGGAGTAGCTTACAGCAGACAATGATAGCGTAGATCCTGTTAAAAATTCGTCTTCCCCTTCTCCAGGGGCTTTACTTACCTTGGACATGGACAAATAGAGGTAAGAAGAACCAGTGTTAGTTTCCAGCTCACACTTAAGGAAAAAAAAATTCATTGCTCTTGTTCAATTTTATTCAACTTCAATGTTAAAATCACTTTTCTGTTTGTCAGTGGGCTTAAAGTAACTGCACCAGGCTAGAAAGAAGCCAAGATGGCATACTACATAATTAAAGCTATGTTAATAAACGCAGGATGTAACTGCTTCAGTTACTTTTAAAAATTAAGAAAAGGATCTTATGCGCAAATCAAGTGATTTGTAACTACATCTGCATGCATAGGCAATGTGTACACACACACGTGGAAATCAGGCACAAGCACTGTGAGGGCTTACACCCACGATGCTGCCCGGGGGGAATTTGGGAGGTGAACCTTGGCCGGGCAGGGTGGTGCTGGGGTTTCCCCGGGCTTGCTAACCACCAGCGCAGCTCCAAGAGTAAGAACGCTCCTCGCTCGCGTCGCAGGCTCATGCCAAGGACGCCTTGGCAAGAGAGTGGTTAAAATGCTGGCTGCTCTTCACTAGGGATCTCAAATTTTACAGCCCATGGTGTGCTGGTTGTCAAACATACAGAGAACAGGATGGAGCCTAATAGAGGTGCAGCTGGAGAGCAATAAACATTTCCAGCAACATCTTCAGGACAAAGATCCTGCCTCATAGGGGCCGAGAGGACCGCTGGCAGTGCTGCTGCCCTCGCAGCAAGATGACAAGCTGCTTCACCATCTGCTGCAGTCCAGAGGTCTCTTCTCCAAGGTCCTAGCCTTTAACTCTTGGAACAAGATCAAAGCCAAAGGTAATAAAAACACTGTAAGCGTGACCCATTTGAGCTTCCAGTCCCAAATTGGCACCCTGGTCGACCCAGGAGAGACAATTCACACATGGGACCTTCCTGTCGAGAGTGACAGCGATGGCTTTGCCTGCGCTGGTCCAGGACAGCAGCCACAGCAACGGCAGACGCAGGACATAGTGATTCACTGGAAACCACCACGCTGGAGCAGAGACGCTGTGTGACAGAGGGAATGCTGATCCTTATAAATGTGCCTTTTATTCAAAACCTTAACCTTAAATTTACAAAGGATGCAGAGGAATTCTGCCTCTGCGGGCAGCATCCCCTGCCTTTCCCATAGGCTCAGCGCCGAGCAGCATTTCTTTCCATGGCAGTTACACCATTGCTGCTGGAGCTGGTAATGTGCTTCATCGAGACCATTACATGGCATTTTATCTAATGGTATCACTGACAAATAGTTTGTTCTCATTTTAAATAGGAATCCCAATCAATAGCAATTTGCACCACTTTTTGACAAGTCACGCGTTGGTGAAAGCTGCCACTGTACAAAATGAATCCAAAGTGACACGGCTTAGAAGAGACGGCACAGGACGGATTCGTGTCTAATGGCACGGAAATATAACGCCTACAGCAAAGCTACAACACAGCTTTTTCAGAGCAGATGTGAAACACATGAGTAAACATGCTGCCTGATGAAATCTCAAGCACAGGAGATGCCCCCTTCCCACGTGCCCACCGAGGTGTGCTCTGGCAGTACTTCTGAGCTGACTAAGCAGAATCATGTAGTACAATCAATTCACCTCTACTCATGCTCTTAATTTATACTGTAAGTAATTCTACTTTTACCCTGGTAAACAAGTTTCTGGATATGGTTAAGCTACTCAGAGTGTACATTTAAAATAAAATCTGTTTCACATAAAAGGACAAATGAGAATGACTATTACCCCCATCTTTAATGCGCTAAATTCTTTTGCACAGATTGTTCTTGTTACTACTTCTTTCTGTGAGAGAATCTGAACAGCACACAATATTCCTCCTTACGTGCACAATTACAGCAAGCCAAGAAAGGGAGGCTTTAAAGTGGGAATGCAATGATTTTAAAGCCCTTTTTTTGTAACCCGCTCACTGACAGTTAGGTCTTAGGCCACAAAGGGAGAAAGAGCAGCAGAGGGAAGGACATTCTTCTGAAGGCCAGATCCTGCAAGATGCTGATCATCTATAAGTTTAATTACAAGCAGCAAAAATTCAGATATTCACCTTGTAACCTAGAGAGCCCCTCACCACCCGGAGAATTTTAAGGCCAGGAGATGCTAGCTCGTGGCCCAAGGAAACCACAGCATCAGTTTTGCTACTGACTTTAAATAGGTGCTGGACCAGGACATAGTGGTGCTAGCAACTGCTGTCACGCTCTGTGAAGTTTTTCCTTGCATTACCTTTTTGCCGTTGCAGTGATGCTATTTCTGCAGCCAACTGCTGCTCACGCTCTCTGAAACTCACCACTTTCACATGCAGTTGCAAAACATTCAGCACAGCTGTAATTTGGATCTGCAGTTCCAGGTTTAAGATGGAAGAACCCAGCAAGATATTTGGATTGGGGTTTATCGATACTCTGTATGATAAGGACAGGTCTTTTTGAAGCCTGCAATCACATTCCTAATTTAAAAACAGACATCTGAATACTTTGTGGAATAAGTAACTTTCCTGTGGGATTGATTACAATGTTTAATGCTGGGAGAAAGTCTAATAAACCAAGAATATTGTTCTGTACTCCATACTCTGCCATGGACTTTGGGTACAGCCCGGAGACCACAGGTCCTCTTTACCCCCTTCTCCTACCTGTGAAATGGGAACAGGAGCAGTTACCTTCCTCTAGTAAAGATCTATCATGAAAATGATATTTGATGCCACAGTAACGCAATGGAGGAGAGGGAGAGGAGGTGGACAGCTGCCATGGCTTGAAGCATCGGAAGGCAGAGACAGAGGGCATATGGACAAAGTGTTCTTCTCTCCAAATGTTCTAAGGTGAAAGGGAAGCTTCTGTACATCTCCATACAACATGTAAGGCTCAGGGCCATAGTAAGATACCCGATTACTAGCCAGCACCTTTTTTTTTTTTTAAAAGAAAAAAAGAAGAGAGACACAGTAGTGTATAATACAACCACAATTTCAAAAATAAGGCCAGTGGCATTCTTTGGTAAAGCCTAGGCTGAAAACCTATCCCAGGATGCATGATCTTCCAAAAATCTGCCAACCCCTGCAGTGTTCAAACTCCTTGTATGACCACAGCCACATGAAGAATGAAATTAAACCCCATGGAAATCTTTGACATTTCTACTATTATGCAATGTTTGGGTGAAAAAAAAAATTGCAGAAATTCTCCTTCCCTTTCCAGAGTGAGTTTAGAAAAAACCCTATTTCTAGCTTTTTTTAATTACACATTTCACCATTAAAAAGAAACCATCCATAAATTAAAAGAACCACTAACTAGGGCTTATGTAACCCATTTAGAGCGGGAAATTGGTAACACTTGGGAGTGAAGTCTGTTACTGTAATTTCTGGAGTCTACACCATTCATTTGATGTGTGCAAACATCACAAATATTGTTTATTTAATACTTGTATTAATTATTTTATACAAAAAAGTTAGTAATGAAAAAGGTTAAGATGCTAGCATCTGCGTCCTATAGAATCTAAAATAAAAACTTTTAATATATATGTTTAATGATCTGAGGGATAGTTTACCACTGCTTTTGTTAAATAGTCTCCCAAGTTATAGATTTACTTCATCCATTATTTTTTGGGGGGGCAGTGGGGGTGTGGGGGAGAGTGTTTATGGCTTTATTACATTTTTGGAAGAAATCTTTTGTACTGTGTTCTTAATCAATGTTATTGAATATTCATCCACAGGGGAAACTTCA
>NW_009607230.1:0-451 GCF_000690535.1 Cariama cristata | reverse complement strand
GTTAACCCCCTGCCTCTCCCTCCCGTTTCTGACCCAGAAGCGAGGCAGCCAGCCTTAGCCATGGGACTGCTGTTGTGCCGAGCCAGCTACTTAATCAAAAATTCAAGTGATGAGAACATTCCAAAAATAGCTGTTCCTAATGCTATTGCATCACTGCTTTTCCAAGAGCAGCATATATATATGTTTCAACTGAAAGACTTTCTCTTAACTCACAGCAGTGGGTACCAGCAAGAATGACCATCTTCTCCCTAGCTGGGGTTGCACCAAAAATTGCAAGGATGATTTGACCAGAAATTTCCTGACCGAGTCTCTTGAAACTGAGTTTAAAAATTACAGGGCTTGTTTAAAATCCTCGGGACAGTTGGGTACTCTAGGACTAACCGGTTGTAGGAGAGGCAGCAGCGAAGCAGCAGCCTGGGGCTGAAGTTCCACCTGGCGGTGACAGCAGCCG
>NW_009607229.1:1264-24504 GCF_000690535.1 Cariama cristata | reverse complement strand
CTTCCATCCATAATGATTCTATGATTCTACGAAATATCAAACAAGTATACTGAAATATTTTTCTGAGCACTTTACAGTGATAGCTGAAGAAGTGGGAGATTTCAGCAGAAAGTGTATAATATGATCAAAGGTATCAAAGTTGGTGAGCCAGATAACTAGGCAGGCTTGACATATTGGCAGTTTTACAAATAATTGTATGGAACAGTTTATGTTTATGTTAACAAGCAAATATTTTAGGGCTTTTTTCAAGCAGAAGTAAGCCTGGGACCTATACTCTAAGTCTTTCTTATTCTGAAGTTATACATAACAGGGTGGCTTTGTGTTGGATATGCATAATAACCATGAAAGCATTAGACATAAGTACAGTGCTTCAGGGACAGCTTGTTCATGACTTGGCTTGTCTCTACAGTGGACAAAACTGTCTTTAACAGGGAAGCAGAAACGGATTTTGAAAGCAGACTGAGATTGCTATTTAGCAATAGTGTCCCGTTACAAGAGGTTGACATAGAAAGGCAAGAAAATCTAAGAATCCACATTGCCTTGGAGTAGGGGAGAGTCAAAGAAGGACTTAAAAGCAGGGACTGAATTGTGTGAGACTCATAGGCCATTTTTAGTAGAGAAGACTGAGATATTGAAAAGATTAAAGGTTAGAAATGGATAAAATATATGCCAGAAAGGGACAAGAGCATATGATCTAAACATTATTTCTTAAAAACTATCAGCATTTTAATGATATTTTATACATATAATTTACTCATAAATTTTTAGAAAACTGAATTGTTGTATACATACACTACATGCAGATGGTCTGGACAGAGGAAAGGAAAATATTTGTGAAGATTTGACGCACACTTTCTAAATGAGCAAATCTAACATGTAGGGCCAGAGTTCTGCAGTAAAGTCTCTGTTTCTAGCTACACATAGTTGCTTGCTCTTACACTATACCTAACATTGCCCACTACCAAGTAAAGCAGAATGCTTGCAGTGTTGTGCTTAGCTGGCATTTCACATGGAAGATTCCTCTTGTGGTTCAAGAAATTCCTCTTACAACCAAAATGCCAGCTCTCCCGAGGGCTGGAAGGGTAATTAGGAGCATAAGTCTGCTGCCATTTCCTAGCAGGCTGTGTCACAGCAGACCATGATGAACAAAGTTGCTTCCAACAAGAGAACAGGAATTAATAGAAAACCTCACAGGGGACTCCTACTACCTACCCATACACTGTGAACTAAAGGTATTTCATTACTCCTATTACTGAGCTCATGGGAAGTAGGCAACCAGAGATGCTGCCAGGGAGGGTGGCTGAACACCTATGATAATAGAGCAGGGCTTGGATTAATTCAAGAGTGAGTGAATCTGATGAAATCACATGTCCCCACCAGACTGAGGAGAGCTGCTGTGAGTCCTGTTTTGGTCAGTTTGGTCTGGACTGGTACCTTGCTGGACTGAAGTGCTCAGCATCACTTCAGAGATGTCAGTTTATCATCTGTTTAAGACAAAGGTTACACAAAGCTTGGGTTTGATTGCTCTGCATTTGATATAGGGTGTACCTTTCGTCAAAAAATTCCCAAGACTGGGAAATTTTAGGCAGATTTCCTAGTTCAGTGACAGTGAAGTAGCAACATAAGAGTCACTAGGAAGTTACTGTAGTCTTACTCCAACACAGATCAGAATGCAAAGGCTTTCAGACCTCCCTGGTAGGTTGCATTTCCCACTGAAAGCTTTAGGGATTGCAGTTCCCAGGACGTGCCCTGGCTTTGCTGTGCATCTGGAAGGAGCTAAAGGCATGGGTAACACAAGTCTGCCTCAGAATGCCTTGCCATCCAGCTCATACCACCACAACAGCAATTGTGCAGTGGTCTCAGGTTGGAATTTCATTTCTTTCAGGAGGGAACTTCATCAAGGAGTTTTTCTTTTTTTAAAAAAAAAAAAGTCTCAACTTTACAATGCACTTGCCTTTTCTGAGCCAAACACAATGTAATGCAGACCTTCTTAAGTCTCTCAAACTCATCTTTTAAAACAGAGGCAGTGAAGGCAATTGAGTAGATTGTGTTGCGTGACTTTGTTATTTTACAAGTTGTGTTTTGTAGTTGTCTATATAGGAAACAACGTATTTCCACACAGTTTCTAGTATTCTATACAGAATATACTGTTATTTTAATTGCACTGGGTATGTGCTTGTCAGAGTTAACACGAGTTCTGAGTAGTAAATGTACTCTTTCAATAACTTTCCAGTAATAAATATATATGCTTGTACAATTAATCAGTTGTGTCACCTTGCCCAAAGACAGCTCCCTAGGAACAATTTCTCTAATTTTTTTGTTATAGTTTTCCTACTGTGTTGCATAGAGACCGGGAATACAAATCACACTTCAAAAAATGCTGAGCAGCAGCAGCTACATTTGCTTCTTTGCTACACACTGTAGATACTTGTCTGTAACTAACACCACATGTCCTGGATTGAACCCCAACACAATTGCAGCATTCTTAGCTCTAATGAAGAGAATGTGTTAATTCATCTTTTGTTTCTCAGTTTATAATGCTCTTTTCTCCTTTAGCTTTTTGATCAGTTCTCAGGCATTTTGAAGATTTCCTTTTCTATTCTTTTACTGCTCTTAAGCTCCATATATAGTGTTTGATTCAAAACAAAGAAACATGTCCAGCTTCCACACCACAGAACCACCAAAAATAGATCCTCCAGAGTATTTGCAGTTATACCCAGACTTCTACAACGCTGAAGCCAGCCTCAGTGTAGCTGGTCATTTAAGGTAATTTTCTTCATTTATATTCATAGATTTTCAAAAGTTTGCTGAAACTTGTTTTAAACATTGAGGCTAAGATATCAAAAATGCGTTACTTAAGCACAATTCATCCCCCTGTGCAAGAAAAGTTGCTCCTTATAGCTTCCTCCCTCCCACTTCTGATAAGATCTGGTGATCTCTGATGTCAGATATTTGCACTGCTTGATCACTAGGTAATATAAACTGAATCTGGAATAGGTGTATTTTGAATTAATTAGCTGGAGCATATAACTAGATGTTTATGTAGTATTTGCCACAAAATTGTCACCTATGGCCCTGATGGATGTGTTTGTTCTCTTCTTGCATGGTGCATCATACATGTCTGATGCTGTATGACCACCATCAGTATGGTTACCCTCATGACTTGATGATTTGGTTTAGTTCCTGGTGGCTATCCTATGAATTGACTTTGTTTTAAGGTCAGACACTGCCGTCAGTAAAAGCTTAAATAAAATGACAAATCTCTATACCAGGATGGGTGACAGAGGGCTCTGCCACAAATCACAGAGTTTGGGGAAAATGTCAGATTGAGGAAACTTCTTTCCATGGACATCAATGTTTATACTCCACCTTGGTAGGGAAGCTAGCCAATGAGAGATTTCATCTAAGCAAATAATTGCCAGGGTTATTTAAAAGCAGCCAGCCACAGACTTGTATTGTGCTGTTTCTAGCTATTTTGGTGTAAGTCAGCATCTCACTATGATTCAGGGGGCAATATGTGCCATTCAGAGGTATTTTTGTCATGTTAGCTGCAGGTGGTGTACCCACAGACAGTCACAACAAACTTGGTTGACATGGGTTTCTTTATTCATGTCAGAACTATCAATTGAATGTATATGTTGTATACTTCTGTTCTCTTCTCTAGCCATTCCCGTTTCTGTAAACACAGGAAAATTACTTCTCCATTGCGTATTAAACTGATTGACAGTGTCACAGTGAATGCTTTACCACCATCTCTGTTTGTTGCACTGTCACTAGATACAACAGCTAGGTAGACAACTTTTCCTAGTCAAAACAACACCAAGAAGCCAGAATGTCCCTGACGCTGAGTCCCTCACAGCCACTATAGTTATACTTGCTAATAGATGAGCCTTTCAAATTTATCTGTTGCACTTTAAATACAGATAATTTCATTAACTTTATTTTCACTGCTATCCCACAAAGAATTGCAGACAAACAACGAAGGACTTAGTAAACTGGGGCACAGAAACAGAAGCACCATTTGGAGGTTAGGGGAGAGGAAGAGCACATCTTTGTTCAACTTTGTTCCCTGAAGAAAGTAGTCACAGATTTGTGTGCCAAATGCTTCTGAAAAATTGGGGAAAATAAATTCTGACAAAAAAAGTTGACTTTCAATCTAAATAGTGAAGTTTGAGCCTAAGAAATATAATGATCTAGATTGCAGAGTAAAACTACATGTAATTTACATGACTAATCTCAAAGATAGAAATTTAGTCTCCATATCACATTAATGCCACTATTTTACAATCAGGTCTGCAATGTAGTGGGAAATATTCCTTTAATTCATATTGATAACGAAATATTAGGGAAAAGTATTTTTGCTAAAGAATGTACATATTAAGAAAAGTAAATGCATAAATTCTTCATTAGAAGTAATCTGCCCAGCTCTTTTTTAAATTCCATTTTAAAAAGAGAACTTGGGGAAGTGATCTTGAAGTTGATTTTAGTAACGGTAACAGCAACAAGTAGTTTCTCCCTTCTTTTAATCTTTTCTGTTTATGATTAAGTAGTTTAAGTTTAGTGTATAGCACCTGTTTTCTTTTATTTACAACTGAAATTGCATAATTGAATCTCCATGGACTTCATGTTTATATAGCCTTTTACACCTTTTAAATCTATGTAACATACATGTTTTTAGCCATTGTATTTTAGCAAAGGCTATACAAAGGCTGTGCTGAATGGGGACGAAGATCCTAGGAAAGTGGTGAAGTTATTAGAGATAATTCTAAATGCCAAACAGTAGGATTTAACTGGGTGACAAATAAGACATTAAACAGGCCACGGTCTTTGTAGACATCTTGACATTACTGTACAAAGGAAGGAGGATTGCAGACATGAATTGAGTTCAAAGGCTTGTAATAGAAGCAGGCTGGGGAAGACTCCTTAGTCAATAAAAGTCTGTGAGATGTCTGATTTAACCCTTGAAAGGCAAATGATCTGCACAAACTAAATAAAATAATTTTTAAAAACCCACTAAAACAACTACGAAAACCTAAAAAAAAAAAACCCTAGATACACATATGAAACTGGCAATTTGGCTCCTTTTTTAAGATAGCTTATCCAACTGCATTTCCTACACTGTTTATACCAGCATCTTTCCACAATACAATGCTCTTAATAAGCTAAGTACAAACATGCAAATCCCCAAACCCACAACTTGAAATAAAAATCTTTAAAAGAGGAGCCTACATGCCATTTGGATCAGAACAAACAAGAAAAAAACAAGTTTCTGGAACAATATACCAACTACCTACTGCAATTGAGTGTGAAGTTCAATTTAATTTAGTGTACAGTTTCTGTATTGGATTTGTAACCCCCAGTACTTTAATCACTATGAAACCAGCTCAACTGGGGTCAAAATTAGATAGTTACTAAAAAGCTTTTTAAAAGTTAGTAAAATACTTTCACTATGTTTTTCATCCAGAAAAAACACAACTGCAAAACCTCATGTCTTAGCAACTTTTGATGTTGGTCTTTTAGTACTGATGCTTCAAGGATGAAAAAGAGTTATCATTTTTCATCTCCTGTTTCTAGACTGACAAGGATATAAGTACAACTTCTAGTAGATCAAAGGCAAATATTTCTTACTATGAACCACAAATGAGCTAATTCTGCTACTAAATTCTGTATGTGAAGGCATGGCATACAGAGGAGATATTTGAATTACAACTAATAAAATTGTAATTTTATTGAAAGGAAAGAAACTTGCACAAAAACATAAAAAGAAAAAAAAAAAAACAGAAAGCATTTTAACTTCTTTGGGAGAACCACAATTTCTAAGTTGTTTTCATCTGGTGTTAGAACTTTAAAAAATGGAAAAAAAAGCTAGAATTAAACAAAGTTTGATTTGTTTTCTTTTGCAAGCCTCCCAAAGGAGATTAATTGGCAGTTGGAATATGGGTGAGGAAGGAAAAGCATCCAAGTAAACTAATAGTCCACTAGGCTTTGCAGATGATCACGTAGAGGTTGTTATGCAGCATCACAGAGTGGTTGAGGGTGGAAGGGACCTCTGGGGATCAACTAGTCCAAGCCCCCTGCTCAAAGCAGGAGCAGCTGGAGCAGGTTGCTTAGGGCTGTGTCCAGTCAGGCTTTGGATATCTCCAAGGGTGGAGATACTAGTAAGTACTTCAGTAGATTCACTTTTATATAACAGACCTCACCTTGAGACACACAAACAGTAGGTAGTTACTCTTTCATTTATCTCACCCGATTCAAGAGCCTATTAGGCTGACATTATAAATTCTTCTTCACCTATATCCTTTTATGCACATCAAGCCACATCACAGGGACTCCTATTATTGAATACCTGGTTTCCACCTGAGCAGACAGTTTCTATTCTCTGGCATCCATAATAGCGTTTTTAATCTTCACTTAAGAAAACTCAGGTCTTTATGAATATAGCTTCCAATTTTGTTAGAGGAGGGGAGGAGCACACCTTTGTTCAGCTTTGCTCCCTGAAGAAAGTAGTCATGGATTTGTGTGCCAAATGCTTCTGAAAAAATGGGAGAAATTAATTCTGACAAAATGCCATTTGGATCAGAATGACCAAGAAAAAACAAGTTTCTGAAACAACAACATACCAACTACCTACTGCAATTAAGTGTGAAGTTCAATTTAATTTAGTGTACAGTTTCTGTATTGGATTTGTAACCCCCAGTATTTTAATCACAATGAAAACGGCTCCACTGGGCTCAAAATTAGATAGTTACTAAAATACTTCTAATTTTGACTAAGGAGTCACTCATGAACTCCAGACAGCATTCTGAATGCAACACCTAGGGATGGCAAGAATCATGCATACTTTTGAGGGTAGGAAAGTGTTTCCTATTAATGGCAACAAGCTTCCAAAATAAACAGTTGTTCCAAAGAAATTCTAATACATTGCAAGCATACTGAGAGCTTATGCAGTCTTGCCTTGCCATGAAGTGCAGTGGGCCAGTATTATAGCTAAATTATCTGTAGGCATTAGCTAAAATTCCATTTGGCAACTTCAAGGATGAAATAATTGAATGAGAGAGTAAAGTGTTGGAGGGAGCTCCCAGTGTCTCTTGTGAGACCTTTCCCAAAAGGTTACAGAGCAACATCTCGCTGCAGGTGCACTCAGATAATCTGTGCTAGCGATAACGTATCCTCAGGACAATGACTGATACTTTAGAGAAAATTTTCTGCTTTTGGAAAAGTCAAGACTATAGCAGGTGTGAAATATTTTCTCATAGTATCCACAGTGAGTATACCACAGGAATCGCAAGACGATCTTTAACTGCTACCCTTCATCCTGACCACCTCCTCCTTGCTTGGAGTCAGATTTGTGACATATGTACATCTCTTGTCTCCTGGGCTGCAAGGGCAAAATGGAAATGTCACATCCTTTCGGATGAAACACATATCACCCACGCAAGGAATTACTCTTCTGACTCATGTGGAGAAGAAAACAAGATTATGATCTTTACTGCCATCTGTTTCTCCTGCATGTTTTGTGTAGGCTGGTGCACTGTGTCAGTAATCTTCCACTCCAAGAAGTGGTAGGATGATGATTTCTTCCATATTCTCCCCTGAGTATTGTCAGGTTAATATCTGAACTCATACTATTACATTTAGGCCAGAATAGTAAAAGAAAAACAAAAATCCAGAAAGACAAGATATTTACCACAAAAATAAGAACTGCCAGTAGGAGTTCAACATGCTAACTTTTTTCAGAAAAAAGCAATTTTAGAAAAACCTCTTCACATTCTTTCTTAATTTTAGACCAGAATACCTTGTAGTAGTAAAAAAAAAAATTTTTTCTTGACACTTTAAAAACAATTATTCAGTGGTCATTAGCTGGTGTTTGTTTTCTTTCTCCTTTTTTTTTGTTACTGAAGGTGATTTATTTCATAATAACTTTCGGAAAAGTACAGGGGAAAAAGGAAAGTTTGGAAAAATCTAAAACTTCAAACTAATAAAGTATGGTAAATTTTAGACCATCCTACTATCATATGTATTTGTTCCACAGGTAATGGAATTCTCTTTTAAGGAATAGAACTGGTTTTTAAAAATTTGCATTCAATTTTATGTGGAAAACTGAGGATGTTTTTTCACTACAAACTCTTTGCACCTCAGCCACTAATTACACCTGATTGCAGCTGGATGCAGTTTTCATAGTTGTCTGCCAATTCATGGGGGATGAAGGTGATTCTGAATATGTGAACTGAAGTTCTTTGCAATTCTTGGTCCTAATTACCTGGGCGATCAAAATTGCACCAGCAATTTCCAGAAGAAAGTTCTACTAGTAATGGTGCTGAATTGACGGCCATCTAACCTCCCTGTGAATACCCGTAAGTTACATATGTACTATAAAATGGTCAGAATAAACTGATGTTAGTAATCTTTCCCATCCCTCACTCAAGGAGCCACATGATAATGTATTCATTTAGCAATAAGTCATCAGATTATTTTTAAGTATAGCAAATGTATCATTCATAATTTGCCATTATGCAATTCTCATCCTGTTCTTTACACAAGTATGGATATACAAGGAAAATGTCTGGTTATCCATATTGGATTTCATTCTTAGCTGAATGAGGCTGTAAGTGTCACTATTTCCCAATTCACACTGAAAATTACAAACCAGGAATACAGTCTCTGCACCTTATGTAAAAAAAACCCTGTACCTCATTATTTTCCATGGGATTTTGTCATGGGTAACAGGTGATGACAAAGCTGAAGTTACGACAGTTATGTAGTCATTCTGAGTTCTTCTTTTAATTTACCAAAACTTTTTTTTTTTTTGGTAAAAGTTCTTAATACTGAAGACAGTGACAGTTGTAGTATTGACCTCAGTGGAAGAAATTTATAAGTCTTCTTGAAAGAAGGGATGAGAAGAGCTTGAAAAGAAAGTCAACATATGCCAGATGGCACAAAGAAGAGGATCTAGGCAGACCTCAACTGTAAATATCCACGTTAAAAAGAAAACAAAAATTTTTTCCATCATTTCATGCTGAGAAATCAGATAATACTATGAAAAGAATAATTGTCTCCATTCTCAGAGGTCCACAATGAGATTAGAGTTGGAGTAAAAATGTCAATTACAGATTATACTTCTTGGATTGTTTTCAGTCTTATTTTATGTCCCATCCCAAGCAAGTTCATTTCCTCTTTTCTGTGTGGGTTCTATCTGAGGACTGCAAAATTAAACCCTGCTAAATGCTCTTAGATTTCTGTACTTTCATTCTACCTCTCAAGCCGACTTTTTCATACTGTACAGAAAGTAGCAGAATACCAGTTTTTAGTTATTGTTTTATTATTATTATTAATATTATTAAATTTTGTCTTCAGTATTTATTAAGCAGTGTCATGTTTCTTATTTGATGCTTTATTTAATACTTACTATTTCTTATGGTATTTTAATGATAATTTGAGTGGTGTTATTAATTTAAATTATTATTGTCATAATTGTGAGATGGTCATTTTATTTACCTTAGCAATAGACATAGTCATAGATTAAAAGATAATTCTTCATTTTTGCAAAACAATACTGGTTCTAAATTTTTGGGACAGGTGAAGTCTACAACAAGCAGACTGTCGAAGAATAAACAGCATATCTGAGAGAACAAAAATTGTCTAAACCTCATTATATCTTCAGAGGTAAAAGTTTCTCCTATCAAAAATTTGTGTAAAGTAGAGGGGCTTTTTGCATAAATTTGACCTAAATGTTTTGCATTGTGCTGAAAATAAAAAGAATCAAAATAGAACCCCAGAGATGAAACTCCTTTGAATTAGATCAGAACATTTCAAATATTCACAGGACAGACCTTACTATAATAAAGTTTCACAGGACTCAGAATGCATAATGATGCCCTACTACTATTAATCTTTTTCAACATTTATTAAATTCCTCCTAGGTTCACCAAGCTGTGCCAGGCAGCCCCTACTTATTTCAGGGCAGGTCCCTGGTAATGAAATGCATGCATACAAGAGCCCAAAGGACTGAAACCTAAAGAAAAGGGGTTAGGAAAAAAAATAATATTCATGGATCTACTACTGATGTTTAATACATGAGTAATTGGCTTACATGGAAATGTCTAGTTTATCTGTCTCTGAAACTGGACAGAAAAATGATGAGATACATTCAAATACATAACTTTTTTTTCCTTTTAATTTCACAAAGTCTAAATATGGTTCAAATACTCATTTGAAAACTAAATTTGTCTTTAACCCAAATTGCTTTTGCATGGGAAAACACCTATTACTTACAGTAATTAACATTTGTGCTGTTGGCCCGGGGTTTTGTGTACCAGTTTTAGTAAAAAATCCATTTTCCATGGATAGAATCCCTGAAAATAATTATTTACCATGGAAATATTGACACAATGCAAAATACAATAGGACTAGTTCTGCTTTTAGACATAAATGATTCATACTGCAATGAGTCACTCTTCTACATAGGGGACTTGATTTCCTGGCTCCATCACTGCTCAGTTTTTATCCTAAAACATTATACTTGAATGTTTGTTGTAATAATAACTTGCGTAACTACAATTATTAATTAAGACTACCAAATTATGTACAGAGCTACATGATTTGTTCTCCTGTGTCACAGATGTAGATAGCAATGCTGTCTTCATCAGAAGCCTCTCATTCTTGTACTTTTGAAGATTAGGTCAGTATGCCATATGGTTAACCTCAGGTTCCCTCAAGGAAAACACTTCTTTACAGTCAATATATCTAAAAAGCTGTAATTACTTGGCTTTCGTTCTTTGGGATTATTTCAGTTGTACTCTCTTGTGCTTATTTGTTATTTCTTATGGTTTATTGAGATCTGGTTGTTTGCCTGATGCTGTACAGACATAAAGAAATAGATTGATTAATTCACTTCTTTATTTATAATGTTGCTTTTTTGTGCAATAGAGTATTGTCATTTTGAGGTTTCACATAGATACTTGTAACTCAAACTGAACTGGGAATTCATATACAATTTTCCAGGGTGACTGCATATAGGCAGATAGACAAAAGATGTTTATTTCAAGTAGACAAATAGCATGTACTTTCACAAGTTGAAAAACATACAACCAAAATACAAAGCATTTGAATTCCATAATCCCATGTTGTCCTGCTGTTACAAAGAAAGAGGGCTTGTAACAAAACCCCACTTCCAAGTTAGAGGCATTTGAAAATTTAGATTCCCATTTTGAGGCTACAGCCCTTTTCTAGCCAGAGTTGTCCAAATCCTTCCTGATTTTAAGCCAAAAGTCAACAGAATAAAATGAAGGAGGGATCTGACCAAATAATTTGTGAGGTAAAACGATTTCTAGTATCTTATAAAAACATTTTCGATGAACTTGATGCTAACCAGTTAGTGCTTTATATGATCAAAACAAACATCTATTTACTTGCTGATGTACTACTGTCTTTGCTTCAGAGCTTTTTAGGTGCAACAGGAGGAAGTTAGTATTTCTTCTAGCTAATAACTGGGCATCTTGCTGGATAAGGAAAACCATAGTGCAAACACGTGATGGAAATACAGCCATGCCTTTCTAAATAATATGAAGCACGGCAGTCATAACTGTTCAGTTGTTCCTGCTCAGCATTACAACAGTAGGAAAAAGCAGATGAGAAGAAATGTTGCCACGTGGTGAATTATCTGTTCCTTGAAATTCTGAAATAAACGAATTATACTTTTCTTAGCATTTAGACCTTTCCTTAAGAAAAAAAAAAAAAAAAAAAAAAAAAGTATCAGACACAGCCAAATGTGTCAGGCAGATGTGGCTGGAGAACCTACCTGAGGTGCCAGCTGGATTTGTATTAGCATTCTTGGAGAGACTGAAGACACAAATGGCTGCTTTGAATTTAATATATGTTATTTCCTGCCTGCTGGTGTTACTTACAGGACATTTGCTGTCCACTCTGCTGTGCCCTTCGAATGTTTTTTGGGGTTTTTTTCATCCCTTCAATTTTTTCTTCATTTTTTAATATGGACTTTTCATGAAATGAAACAAAAATATTAAATTGTTGCCTTAAACATTTGGCTCCAATCACTTCGTTCTTAACCAAAGACAGACAGCAGTTCACAGTAAAGAGTAAAGGCAAATGGTTAGCACATTTTAAGATAGATTTTTGGCAGTGAAATAAATTTGTGAAATAGTTTCTGACTTTTTTTTCTGAAACAAAGCTGCTTACTAGAACTACTAGAATGTTTCTGTGACACCATTGCCCTTGCAAATCTTGTTTGCAGTTCACATTATAATTACGCATTATGAGCCCTCCTGGTGACAAACAGCATAGTTTATCCAAAACTCTTATTTATACAAACCAAATCAGTAAGCTTTATAGTAAATTTGACGGGCTTGAATCTAATCTTAGTGCTCAAATACTCTACTCCACCATCTAGGAGTGAGTTAACAAATGAGTGTCCTGTTGCCAAAATGCACTGGAAATAATGAGAGCACAGAATTTGAGATTCATTATATGGACTATGTACATAGATTATGAAGATTTCAGGATTAGTGCGCTCATATGCAAGTATGCATATATACCTACACATGCACACATGCTCACAGGTGTTTTGAATGTACCTTTCTGTTCTTGCAGCTTTTAGGTACGGTTTTCTTCCTAACGGATATATTGTGCACATAGTTTTGAGAACGGTTATTTGGATGCTAGCAAGTGAGTGTGGAACCTTGTTTCATTTAAGTAGTTCTGTGACAAGAGACAAATAAAGCTATAGAGGTTTTGTTCTTAAATTTTTTAATAAATAATTATTTTATAGAACGGTTGCATCCCAGTGCCCTGCAGTCCTACACAGCAGTATCCTTACTCCTGCATGAGCCTGCCCACAACCTGCCAGGTCCCTATCCATCTTTTTGTGGCCTGACAGCCTGGCAAGGAACAGCACACGCTGTGGCTTGGTGAAAAATCGCAGCCATGCTGACTGAGCAGCAGCTCCTTGAACTGACCGACCGGCTAGTTGCTGTTTCTTGACTGCTGGGTGAGCCTAAACAGAACAACTCAACTTTAATGGTCCAAACAAACAGCTCTGGAGCCTGAATGAGGCCCCTGGGTGATATTTTCTGCAGGCCAGTTGAAAGAATTTAATATCTTTGAAAACTCAGTGTCTTTGTCAAATCTTCTTAAAAGTGTCCAAGGGACTCCAGGGTACTAGCGAGAGAGACACAGACACACAGACAGCATGACTGTCTAAGCCTTGTTTCCTCAGGAAACCAAGCTAAAAATGTACCTAGAGATATTTTTAACACCCCAAACTGTTAAGCAGTCCTCAAGATGAGGAAAAGAAACACCTATAGTACATATTGTTTAGAGGAAGAGTTCAATGTGCAAAATAAGAAAATTAAAAATCCATTCGATGCTATCTAAACCAACGATTTTGTGTTGAAAAGGAGTGCCAGTGCTCTCCACAACTTATACTTGAAAGAAATCAGCACCAATAACTAAAACAATTGTAAGTGGCTATTAGTTACAAATGCTTATAAACCAGTTCACAGCAACAGCATGTCTGTTGTTGAAGAGAGGTTATTCTTATTAGACCCGCTCAGAATGTCGTCCCATATAAATTCTCTGTCACACGCTATGTTTTTTTTCTCTTCCAGAAATATTTCGAGATGCCTCCAATTTCTACAAAAGTATCTGTGCAATACTCACTCTATAGTGTGTCTGATGTTTTGTGGGTTTTGCTCATGACTTTCAGATCACATGCTATGTTTTTAATTTAAGGCTAATGCAAATTAGCATGCATGGAGGAAAGAATTTTTTTT
Source organism: Cariama cristata (assembly GCF_000690535.1). Classification (NCBI taxonomy): domain Eukaryota; kingdom Metazoa; phylum Chordata; class Aves; order Cariamiformes; family Cariamidae; genus Cariama; species Cariama cristata. The sequence goes on along the minus strand of NW_009607229.1, from coordinate 10,717 downwards.
TTTTGTATGAGAGTGACTGTCTAGACATACTGTCTCAAGAAGCATTAATGCAAATATGGATCTGTTGTCAAAGTATGACTGAAAACTGTCAAAAGATGGGGAGGGGGTAGAGTTTAAGCATATACTGAAGACACTGCCTTGTATCTTCGTAACTTTAAAATTGTGAACAGTGTCATAGAAGTTAATGAAATAATCTACAAATTTAAAGTTACAGACCTGCTAAAGGAATAAAATTGAGCCCTATTTGATCAGCCTTACCTGGGAAACCATTCCTACCATGAACTACTGACTAGGTCACTCCTTCTGGAATTGAAGTATAAGATATAGAAATAAGTCACTCTGCTTTACCACTGGAAAAGAATTTATTCTCTTCTGTTATATATTTGCATTCCAGTAGGCACAAATGACTTTTCTTTCTAACAAGGTGTTCATTCAGAATAAGGTCCAAACAGCACTACAACAACTCATTGCGAGAGAGGAGTAAATTAGTAGGTCCTGCCTTTTGCACAGGGTCTTGATTTCAGCAGAGGCCAGCCTTGCGTGGGTCCCATACCAGGATCTTGCAAGTTTGTAAGGACCCCAAAGGCAAAAAGTTGGGTCTGTGTGCTAATACAGAGACACTGTGAATTCTCTCCTGTGTCTGCCTGCTCTGCTTTGTCGTTAGGATGCTCCCTGGCACTGTTTTGACTGAGACCAGCTTGTGCTTTCCCAAGCATAATTTGGGGGGTAGCAAACTCCAGGAACTATTTCAATTAGGAAGACTGCAGTGTGACTGTCCTGTTTTAGGAGATCTAGCAAGGAAAAGGAAAGTTTAGATGCATGGACTCAGCCCAGGCTTTGCTACTTGGCTTTGGAGCCAGAATACGGGCCCTGGTTTATTTTCTTTAGCAACACAGAGAAAGCCTCAGTGTCTATGATTGGGCATTTAATAGTACCTGTTAGTGCTCAAGCCTGCTGTGGACAAGCTGGCATAGGAAAAAGCAGTTTTTCTTCAGAGAGTGACAATTTCAATTATAAAGGCAATAAGGACATGTAGAAATACAATCACATAGCTCAGAAGAATTTGCAGGAGCAGATAAGAGCTTGCAGAACAATCCAGCAATTCCCCTGGCCCCTCTATATGTCTTGCCCTGGTCCGCAGGCTCCATGGATAGACTACAACGGCAAGTCTGCTACAGGCACTGAATCTGCAGATTGAGCCTGCAGGATAAAAATTGACCACCTTAATTTGGAGCTAGTAGTTGTGCCCTCGGCTACTTCACAACTCTGCTTGAGCAAAGCAAACAGGAATTCACACAAATTTGCAGTGAAAACTGTATTACATTGTATTAAAAGGAAAGGTGTTAGAACTCTTTGGAAATCATGTCCCATCCCAAGTAGCCTATAAAAAAACTAATGGAAATTTTTCTTTCCTTTATTATGTTACAGTATTTACATTTGATAAGAAGATTCACTTTCATGAGTCATTTCATTTTACTTTGAAATGTAAAATTATATATATATATACACTATGTAAAATGATATATATTCTGGTATATATTCTTTGATATGAATTCTCATGCATATGCAGGAGAATGCATAAGCAAAGATGTGAAAATACCTTAAATTATTTAGTTAGCTGGTCTGTTAGGATATACAATCATGAATTTCTCTGAGACTCCACTGTGCCTTTTGTGGGTACAAAAGAGCTAAGTTTAATCTCTCTCTTGTGTATTTTTTTATCTGTTAATTTATATTAGATTTCCATAGTCTAATTCCCATGTGATTTTAACATACACATTGCCTCTAGATTACTGGGAGACTAGATTCATAATGCACCATTTCAGCAGTTCTTTTACGTTCGTTCTATATGCCAAACCAAAACCCTTTGAAGTTTATTTTTTTTCTTTTTTCCACAAGTGTGCTGATATTCATACAGCTGAAATCCCAATCATTTTAAAAATATATTTGTGCAGAAATACACTATTAAAAAGAATTCAGAAAACATTGGCAAGCAACACTTCCCTATCATAAGCAACTGATTTATATTTGTAACTACAGATTTTGAAAATCAGCAGTAAAAATGAAGAATAAGAAATAATAAATAATTTTCAGACAGAAGTATCTATCAACTTCCTACTGTGATTTTTGTCTTGTATAAAGCACTGCTGAAAGTTTTTATCGCATTTGGCAGTATAAATAGACCATAATCAATGTTTAAATTTATAACATTTAAACTATATGCTAGTATTCAATGTCCAAGGACCATACACTCTGTTTATTTATTATTACACTTTGAATAACTGAAATTAAAAAGAAATATGCAAATTTCTTAATGGACTCAGTAATTACACCTTCAGATAATATGCTTGTGATTACCAATCCTTTGAAATAGTAGCCTGCTATCAAACTATCAAACCAAATAGTTTAGTACCTTCCAACTGATAGTATTCAGACCTCCTTTATGTGCAAAACAAGAATAAATGCAAGCAGCCTTACGACATTGTTTTCCAGCCATTTTTGTAACCTGAGAAAATAAGCAATGTTCTATAACTACTCATGGGCATCTGCCACTTCTTGTTTGTCTTCTTCCCTTCTTCTGGCTGTGGCCATCTTCTCTTTCTCATCCCCATCCATTTATTCAGCGATATGGTGCAGCTGGTGCAGAGAGTGCACTAACAAATTAAACTGGGCCCACGTGTGTCTGATCCAAGCGTTTGGGGTCTTTTCCATACCGAGCTCCTGGTGCAGGGGATATAACACAGGGACACTGGAGCTGGTTAAAGGCACGGCACATTTCCTTCAGTTCCCCACCCTGCTCTAGCATTGCCAGGGACACCTGCTGCCTTACCTATCTGGAACGGTGCATGATGTTTCATATTCCTGTACTTTTAAAGGGGTTTTGGACCTTCCAGCAGAAAATATTATTAAATTTAATTTCAAGTGAAACTAAGGTATTTCTGTTCTAAAATGAAAAAAAGCTTCAAGTTTTAGCCAAATTAAGAACCACTAAGAAATGCTTTTTAAATACATTTTAAAACCAAGCTGTTTAAAATTAGTTCTTTCTTCATTTAAATACCAAAATGTGTTGTAAAGAAGGCTGTTTGTGGTTCTCTGTTTTGTTGGTTGGTGGTGGTTTCTTTTTTCTTTCCAATTGCAGTTGATGGCATCTCTAATATGCAAAGGAAATACGAGGAGCAAATTTATATTGCTGCTTTGGATGTTTGTGGGGTCATCTGTTGTAAAAGTAAAGCATCACTCTGAACTCATGTTTTGGCAGATAAAAAAGTTGTTTACAATGTTTTATGTCTTGCTTTAATCGCCCTGTGAAGACATGGTTATTAGAAACATATTTTTATTTCTATCTGTTTGTTATGACTAACAGTATAGGGCTTACCTAGTTATTTACAAAGTCATTTTTCCTTGGTGAAGAAGTATTTCTGAAGACAGTGAATTTCACATAATTTGTGTATGTATTAATGATACTGCAATTTACAACTCCTTTCACAACTTAGTTACAAGATATTAGCAGTACAAGCCGGGTAACAGGAAAGTGCAGTTAGTTACATTTAAAACTTTTAATTCTTCAGAAATTATTTGGTACCACATACTAATAGCTCAGAGTTGTAACATAAAAAATACCATTAATAATCTCTTTGTAAGGACATTTTCTAAGATTGGTATGTGGTACTTCCTGAATATTCTTTGCTGTATACTTACTGAGTTTCTCCTGTGTTTCAGTGATACTGGAAATTACTCAAGTTACAATTAACCTAATTAAAAGATCTAAGAAGTGTTAGGTGTAAATCTGCAATACTATGTAGTGTATTCCACTGAATCAGAGATCGAGGCAGCAGTGTTCCTTTGAAATCCCCTGTTATTATGGCTACACTGTCTTTGATAGCCACATCATTTTTTGTAGCATCATTCTATTAAATTCAAGGAAAGCTGTATACATTTGATCAAGTTTGTTACAGATCTGTTAAAAAGCTGATTTAAAAACTACTCTTTGATGAATAGTTTGAGATTGATTAGATGAGTCATGAAACAAACAGTGAAAACAGCTTATTGGCTTTTTTTGTCTGTCCACTTTATGCAAACCTGTCAACAAACAAGTAGAATAATAAGGTAGGATCATTTTTTCAGATTATATTTCAGTATTACAAAATTTTAAAATGTGCACATACACTATTACATCACTAAGAACACCATTATGGATGCAGAGTCAGGCATGTACAGAGCTTGGACTTTCCAGAGCACATAGACATCTGACAATATAGTGGGACACCTCTTGACTGTAAAGCCAAAATATAATGTTTAAACACATACAAAATGTGAAATACCTTATTCCAAATACAGCTGTGTTTCATAAACAGTAGGATAAGACATTAAGTTCCTTCTTCTTCAAAAAGAAACCAGAAAAAACCTCTCAAAATTTTGCAGTTCATCAGAGTCTCAAGAAAAACTAAAACTGAATAACAGTTGAAAAAAAAAAAATCAGCAAAAGGGGGGCAGAACTTCTGTGTATTTATTCTAGTTCATTGCTAATCTTTCTCTCATGAGTGCAAACCAGCATGAGTGAGAAATATACGAGAATGAAGACTTCAAGACAGAGACATAAAAGAACTGGAATACTAAGGAATGCTATTAGCATGAGATTGATAAACATGACTGATCTTTTATAGTTACACTAAAACTGTAATGTAAACTTGATTAATCATTGTCATGAATGTTAATATGTATGTATTTTTAAATAGTAAATTGATTTGCTTTGCCCAGCAAAATATAGTATTTGTATATTCTTTGAAGAACAGTTTTATTCTAAATATATGTTCTTCAAGTATTTTTAGAGCCATTTGTTACAACAAACTCTAACACAATGTTAAAAAAATATATACTAGGAAATCCAGATGAAATGGTGTTCAAGAAACTGATTGTTCCCTCCATTGCCTTATTGAGGGAATACTGAATAATGCATGTAAAAATCTGAAAAATTTGGAGTATGGAAATACAAGATGTGTGTACTCTTAAAAAGGATCTGAAATGTTAATCCAAGTTATGTATTCTTATGTGCTTTACATCATTGCAGTCGCATACTTGGAATAAAAGTCGATCTGGAACAAAAGTTATGCTTGTCCTCATGCAAACTTTGTGTCTCAAGTAGAAAAGTAGATTATTTCTTAAAAAAGAAGAATAACAACCATAGAAAAAGATAAGCTAATTTTCTCACACTGTTAGAACTGGAAGACAAATATTAAGGTTGAATTCTTTAATGATGTCTTTAAAAACAATGAATTAAACCCAACAATCAAGTTTTTACACTGTACTTTTGAAAGTTGAAGAACATTAATATTTTAGGTCTATTTTCATTCTGCTATTTAAAATAGCACCTCCATTACTCTATTCCCTAGATTTTCAGTAACAATGATAATTAAAAAGAAGTACATCTTGGAAAAGTAACTGCTTTTGATATTATAATCTTTACTTCAACAAACCTTTTTATTGGCTTTCAGACAGTCTTGCTGTTGCATGTCATAGTATCCAAATGTTTGTTACAAAATTAGGTCATTACCATGTTTGTTCACTCGGTAGTAATGAAATAAATGAGTCAAGTCCCTTCAAAAGTTAAAATGGTGGCACAGATAGAAATTGTAGAAGTTGATGAAGAGTGTCTCAGACAACAATGTTAGACTGAAATGTATGTGTGTAATTCCTTGGGGAGATATTCCTTATAGCAGTTTAAATATAAATGTCATCTTTAAAACTCTCTCCAGGACTTACAATTGAACTTAATAAAATCAAACGACTCAAAATAGAAGAGATGGAAAATGCTGCAAATTATTATGGTATGTAACAGTTTGGGCCCTGATAGGCTGAATAAACAAAAGTCAAAAAGACATAGAAGATGACCTGGGATTACACAGGAGAAAAGCCTCTTCTTTCTCCTGGGTTGCTTTAATTCTCTGAAAATGCTAATCAGTTTATACCAGGAATCTTCTCAAAACAATTCATACAGACTTACACATATTCAGTGTGAGGTTTTCAAATAAGTGTAACATTTGTTTCATGCAAACAACTGACCCCACCATCTTCTGAGTCCTTTTGAAGAAAACAATCTTAACCTTAATAATTATTTGATAGCTAAATGGGAAATTCACTCTTTTCTCCACTGAAATTATAGATTACACTCAAATGATCACCTTCAGATTACAAGTTTTCTTCTGTCTGGAGAAAACAAACCTGTGAAACATGTCATTCCAGTTCTTCTGGCCCTCAAGGCAAAATAAGAAATACAAGTGTTAATATCACCTGACATTCCTAAATACAAGTAATAAAAAAAAAAAAAAAAAAAAAAAGACATTCTATCTACTTCCTAAACAAATCCCCAAGTCTCTCTCATTTGCAAGTAACATCTAGTAACCTCTAAAAGTAATAGTTTACTTTGCATATACACAGAAGCACATTCATAGACTCTTGTCAAAGAAGTCTGGAAAATAAAATCAGTTGTTTCACTGTAATTTCTTATTACAGCTAGATAAATCCTTCACCACATTATTATTTCTATAGTTTTGAAAGGAACTGAGATCACATGTAGTCCTTCCACCATACTAGATCTTTTCCAAAAGAAATAGAAATATTTACATTTTTTGTAAGTTTCAGTCAGTTACACTTCAAACCTGGAAGGAAGAACCAAGTATAAGATACAAACAAATTTACTTAACCATAGAACCAATTGATCACACTGCTTTACTATACCACTCTAATAAACCATTAAAATAAAGCTCAAACTCTGAAATAGTGTCTCATAAGGGAGACAGATTTTTAAAAGTCCGCAAGAAATCAGAACCAAAAATGGATAAGAATCCCCATCTTTAGCATTATATATAAACATTCATATATATAATACCTCATCTGAAAACATATCTGAAATATATATCTGTACAGAATAGTTTGGTATTAGCAAATTGGACTATGTCCCAAAAGATGTCAAGTTCTTTTTAAGGACAGGAATAGAGCCTTTGAAATCACAAGAAAGACTTTTGTTGACCTCTGCAAAGTCCATGGAGAGCAAATCTCCAGCTGCCACGTAATGAACAAACCAAAATCACAATGATAAACTGACATTAACAGCTGCATAGTGTTTGCAAATGTTATTTGTTCTTTTAAGCCAAATTTTTGTGATTTTTATATAAAATTGTGATGTGTGTGAATAAACAACTCATTAATAATAAATCCCTTTATTGTTGTAAATGACAGAACACATATTTCATGCTGATACGACCTGGTGAAAAAAGAGTTTTATCACCATTTGTTTCAGCCACATGTTCTCATTCACAATATTGCTTACAGAACTAAAAAATATTTATCTTACAGATTAGAATGCTGGTTGATAGCAGATTCCACAGCTTTACATGATGCTAATGGGGTGAACTCATAACACAAAACATCAGAGGCTCTTTACTAAATCTTCACTCAACTCTAGAACTAAAATCTTCTTGAAGTGCTATTTAGTTAAGTTTTCTGATCACATTACTACATTTCTCTACTTTACAAAAAGGGACAGACAGACAGAGAGAAAGGAAGACATGCAAAAAAAAAAAAAGAAAAGGAAGAAAAAAGAAAAGGAATCAGGTGTATTCTTTCTCTGTCTGATGGTTTTTTACTGTTTTAATCTTCCCCAGATCCACACTTAGCAAGTGTTTTCAGTGATGGCAGAACCCTTTATTTTGGCATTTCCCAGATGATCTGGAGCCCACAGGGTCATTTAAGAAGTGGTAGCTAAATTCTATCCTTTTCTAGGTACTGACATCTAATTTCACTGAGGTTTTTGGGTTATTACTGGATTGCAAACTTGCAAGACACCAGCCGAACAACTGGAAGGAAAGAGTGGACTTTGTTAGCTCATTTGCAAGACTTTGGCTAGGTGAAGGAGTTCAGTGTTCACTTCTAAAATATTTTTGTTCTTAGTTGTAAGGAGAGAAGAGAATTTATCAAGACGAACTCTGCCAAAAAAGAAAAGACAAAAAGAAGGAAAAAAAAAACCACAACCAAAAAACTGTCAACTAACAAACCATAAGATTGAAAATCTTTATTCTGCTATATACTCATGGGTTATTCCAGGATGTGGCAATTAAGTCAAGCTATACCGTAATTTAGCATTCAGCAATCAGATTCAACCAATTGCTCCAAATTTGGCAAAAGACCTTCATTCCTCACCCCTGCCCCCCCACGGAGAAAGGATACAGAAGCAAAACCAAGCCTTACATTTTGCAGTTCTTTACCACCATGACTTGCTCTGCAAAGACCGAGGGCCTAGTCTGTAAATCCTACAGATTAGCGAGCTTCTCTGATCTAATAGAGAACCACAAAGGAACCATGCACAAATTAAAAGAGAGATTAAATAGAAAGTAAACAAAGAGAGGTAACGTCTAATAGAAATATGTTCCTTTGAAATTTGCAGTCTAGAACCAAACTTAAGTCAATGTATTTCTAAATTATCAAACTGACTTGATGCTCTAGGTTGTACTGAAGCCCCTACATCTTTCTGCAAATTCAGTCGCTATATCCTTTGAAGATATGGAGTTCTGCACCTGCAACTTGTATCAAATCAATGCTTATGACAATTTTAAAGGAATTTCTTAAACTTAATAAATTAAATTGAGTAAATTTGCACTTGTTAAAATTCTCAGCTCTCTCAGTTAAGGATAGAAAATGTCATTATAACAGATTGTTGTTCACTTACTCCTCTGCCAGTTTCAAAAAGCTGAACTAGTAGTACTGACATACACAATATTATTTACACCCTTCACTGATTTGTGTCCTTCATTGTTTCATGGTCTAAACATCAACTAGATTAACCACACACTTGCAATACAGACATAATTTTTCAGTGCTATAGTATGTTTAAAATCTAAGACCACTGTGATAGGAAACCTTCATGAGAAGAGTCTAAAGATATAACCTTCAATATAGTTAATATTTTACTATCAGCTACTACATGGATTTGAAAAATGTTTTTTAAATTATTTTGTGTTTACACCCTGTAGAGTTTAAAATATAGGAGTGAATTTCAGAAGATTGTGGAGAAGATCTAGAGGGGTGGTAGTAAAATGAGTGTTAGAAATTTATATTCTGATTTCAAACTTTTATTCAATCACAAGTATTCAGTAGTTAGGATTTTAGGAAAAGCAAACAAACAAATGCTGCAACATTAACCATAAGAATCATGTGAACTGGTAGGACTCTTATGTGTTCAAGATTTGTCTTTTAATCTGTTACAGATATAAAGCTATCACTACCTACCCTTGAATCCTACATTGCAGGCTGTGACCGCCATGTGAAGCGGCAGGAGCGACTACCAGCTCTGGCTGCTGTCACTGTGTCAAGGTCCCTCCTTAGAGCCCTGCTCAGCAGTAAGCCAGCTGAGAAAGTGCTTACCAGTACCAAAGTCAGAAGGAAATAAAAATTCAAAAT
>NW_009607229.1:0-1233 GCF_000690535.1 Cariama cristata | reverse complement strand
AAGACAAAAGAAAAAAAGAAAAAAAAAAAAAAAAAAAAAAACCCCCCCCCCCCAAAAAAAAAAAGCAGGCCAATGCAAAATCAATACAAATCATTAATATATTCAACACCTACAGCTCACCTCTCAGCTGTGAGACTAGCCTTGTTTTACATTAGATTAAATTGTCATTTCTTTTTAACAATAATTTTTGCAGTGAATTTTGAAAATTATCAAATTGTAGAGAAATCAAAATGTAGAGAAATACATACTACACCAGTTTAGTCATTTAATACTTTTGACTATTTGCACATTTGCAGTACTAGTAAATAGAAGAATGGATAGTATGATGAGTATCTTTGTTTATTTCTTGAAGTACCAGCTGCCAGCTATGCATGTGAGTACCACTAAGCCCTCAGCATAGCACCGTTGTAGTGCATATGCACCACATGTGGCCATCCATTACACAGGAAATATCATCAGCATGCAAAAGTTATAAAATATATGCAATATATTGAAAATTAAATCCATACATACATTACACACACTTTCTTAAAATGACTATACTAAATCTTAAGACTAAGCATGTTTTCAGAAATTATTTCATAGTTTTTATCAAATAAGTCTATTATAAATTTAAAGACAGACAAGCAGAGAGGGAAAGAAAGAGGGAGGAAGACAGAAAGGAATTTTGACAGAATTACCTAACTGCAAAGTATCACCTATTAGGAGGCTCTGACATGCTAAGAGCTTTATCCTGCAAAACAGGACTAACTCTACATCAATAAAACTGTCTGCATGAATTCTCACAGCTGGGTAATAAAAAGGGAAGAAGGAGAGGGGCTAGAGAGCAGCTCAGCCTTTCTTCAGTTGTTTATGCATTTAACGCAACAACTGGGGGGGATTGATCCTGTACGTGCCGTACGGGTGCAGCATGTCAGACTGCTCTCCATGTAAAGGGCGCTGCACCCCGAACAGCTGGTTTTACTCTCATGTTTGTGTGCTTCGTTGATGCCATTTCTGTGTCTGTCTCCCTCCTATTGAGCTGAATTTCAGGGACAGAAAATATGACCACAGCACTTTTGTGAGATACTTAATAAATGAATGTCTGGTTATCAAACCACAGATGGTCTAACTAGTTCTAAAGTTTATGGTGAGAGTGGAGACAAAAAAACATTGCCTCATTATTTATGTATTTTGGTAAGTATTATTTCGTACTATTGCTGGAGGTTGATAACATCACTGCTACCCCCAGCC
>NW_009607228.1:4499-4748 GCF_000690535.1 Cariama cristata | reverse complement strand
CAAGGGGAGCAGCTCCCGTCCACTCCCGAGGGGTACCACCTCGCAGACGAGCACCCACGCAGCCCCCTGCCCACGTCACCTCATGGATCTCCCACTTCTGGACAGATTTCAGGGCACTGATCCAGTCCTCCATCTCCTTGCGGTTCTCCGCACATAGGATGAGCTTCCGGAATGGTGTGATCACCTGCAACAGCCACTGTCCCCGTGTCCCCTTGCAAGCCCACCCCACGGCCAGCCAACCCTAAGGAG
>NW_009607228.1:4235-4440 GCF_000690535.1 Cariama cristata | reverse complement strand
TGCCCCACGGCTCTGTGGGGATGGGGGGTCTTCAGTGCCTCCCCGCAAGGTGCTGAGGTGGATGGGCACAGTGGGTAGCCCTGCAACTCCCTCACCGTGAAACTGTTGTTGATGTTCTTGGTGCTGGTCTCAGCCACACTGGCATCAGACAGGTCCACCTCATCAAAGATCAGGGACTGCGGGGGAGAAACCGGAGCCCCAGTCC
>NW_009607228.1:3823-4088 GCF_000690535.1 Cariama cristata | reverse complement strand
CAGCCCTTCCTTCACGCTCTTCTGCAGAGACCACAGGGTGGTGTGCTCCAGCAGCCCCCAGCACTCCCAAAGCCACCCCTCCCCTCCCGTGACGCCAGTCCCTGGGTCCCCAGGAGCTAAGTGGTGCCCAGAGCATAGATGGGATATTCTGGGGTTCACACTGCGCTGGATGTAGCAGAGCAAATGGTGTCCATCACCTGCCGTACTCTGGGCATTGGGCACTTTACGCGATTCGGGAGGATGCTGGAGGTCGCCAGCAGCCCAG
>NW_009607228.1:1166-3529 GCF_000690535.1 Cariama cristata | reverse complement strand
TCTCCTCACAGGGCAGCACATCCCTGCAGCCTGGCTGCCCGTCCTCTGCCCTCCCTGATCTGCAGCACCTGCCAATATTTACCCTCCTCGCAGCGATGTTTACAAGGCTCAATTAATTAGTGTTTGCAACGCAGCTACGAGCCTGTGCCGAGTGGGGTGGCAGAGATGCTCTGGCACTGCCTAATCTTAGATTGTATCTTCTTTCAACACTGCCGGCAGCCCCATTCAGCTGCTCCTCTGCAATTAGCCACAACAGCGGTTGTATCAGATCCCGGCACACCACGACAAGGCACATTTAATGGTGAATTAGTGCTGGACACCAAGGGCATCGTGAGAGAACCACGGCCCCAGGGCTCTGCACTCCCATGCCCAGCCCACATGCTGCAAGAGGTGGTACCCAGGCTCCCGCCAGTCTGAGAACACACCGGCCCCCGGCCTTGGCGTTAACCCGCTGCCCCACAGCTCTGAACCAGACGGCCAAAGCACCAGGAGCAGCAGGAGCCTCCAAGGTCACAAAGACGCCAGGTGCTTCCCAAGCCTCAGCTCCTCCAAATCCCTGATCCCTTCCCGAGCCCCCCAGAGCACACATCAGGATGTACCTGTCTCTCTTCCAGCTCGAAGCACCGAGTTCACAGAGGGACATTTTAAGCCTTTATTGCTCCCTACCAATGCTCTGCCCTGCACAGGACTGGTGCAGGGCTCGGCTGTGGCTGGTCCCCACGCTGCCTGCAAGTGTCGGTGCAGGTTCAGACAGCCCTGGTGTCCTCAGTGCCAGCACCCAGGGACCCACCGCGTCCCCTCCCCGGCCTCTCAGCTGCGAGAGCATACAGAGGCGATGGTGAGCCTAGAGCTGCCCTCAGCCCAGGCTGCGACACAGCCAGCAAGGGGAGCGCGGCCTTTCAGGGAGGTCCAGCTGCAACCCCCAAATCTACATACCAACCTAGCAGTCCCTGCCCCACGTCAGGAAGGGACAGGGCAGGGTCCTGCCATGGCCAGGTGGGATCCAGCCACAAACACCACTTCCACCACACCTGTTTGCATGCGGCAGACAGGCACAGGCTCTGGGTTTGCTGCAATCATTGCTGCAGCAGGGCACGGGTGCTCAGCTCTGCCTGGCTCCAGGGCCACATGGGTGGCAGGATATGGCCAGGAAGGCTGGCCGGGGGGGCAGCATCCCCTCCTGCGAGGGGGCTGGAGCTGGAACGCCCCCGGCCACATCCCTGCGGCTGCTGCAGCAATTTCTCCTGGCATCCAGCAGCAACAAGGCATTGTCCAGCCTCAGGATGTCACAGTTCTGGCTATTCCAGGGATGGCAACGTGTCTGCCAGCACTGTGCCAGCCCCAGGCTAGGGCAGAGCGCCCACCACCTCCACCATGACATCCATTAGAGTTTTACGGCACCTGCAGTGCCATGGCTATGGGGGTGTGTGCCTCAGTTTCCGCCCAGTGTAGACTAACTAATCACCAGCATCCCAGCATGGGGTGGCAAAGCTGGCACAGAGAAGCTTGGGGGACACCTCTCCCCACATCTACCCTTGGGTACTTCCCAAAACATGCCCGGAGTGCCCCAGGCACGGCAGCAAAGCCCCAGCCCTCTGCCCTGCCATGCACAGCATCTTGCCACACAGCCCCCCACGCCTGCAGCTGCCCGTTCAGGCTCTATCACCCCCAGCCCGGCACGGGCTCAGTCGGTGCCAGTGTTGCCAGCGGGGGCCCAGCCAGCCAGCCCCATCCCTGGGGAAAATGAGGCAGGTCCCCTCTCTGAAATGAGCCATGGAGCCCAGCCATGCCATGCTGCCTGGGTAGGCACGTGAGTCACTCTGCCTAGGGCACCGGAGGACCGTTTTGGGGTCTCACTGGGATAAGCCACCCACACACACCTGGTTTTTTGTCTGTAGGTCTCAGCCAGGAGCACCTGGTGCCACCCGGTGCCAGGAGCAGCTCCCCAGTGCCTCGGCAGTTTTGGACCCCTGCTTTTGGCAGTAGGGACAGGAGGAGAGCTGGGAGGCAGATGATGGCCAAGGCCACCAGCAGACCAGGCCACGCAGCGGAAAGCCGCGCTGCAGCGGGCAGCGTCGAGCGAGACCATCGTTTCCCTTTCGCAAACAGGAAAGGGGTGGGGAAGGCAAAGGCCAGCACTCGGGGTGAGCAGCAGGCGGGACGTGCCGGGGTGGCATCACCCCTGCTGCACTGGCTCCCCCGCAGCCCCAACCAGGGCTCCAGGGTCACCACAATAATGCAATCCCCTATAGCAAGCGGCTATTAGGTACCCTATAGCTCCCAGGAGCAGGCGCCGCACGCCAGCCGCACAGGGTAGGGGCTGCCTCTTCCTCCTGCCGCGCCTTCGGGTACACTAAACGCAC
>NW_009607228.1:0-972 GCF_000690535.1 Cariama cristata | reverse complement strand
ATGCCCAGAGCCATGTGCAACCTGTTCGGCCACCAGCGTGAGGCCGGCTCCCCTCTGTGGGGCTCTGCCCCAGCCGTCCCCTGCCCCATCTCAGGGACCCTCCCTGCTCTCTCCAGCCCGAGGGGCTCAGCACCACCTGGAATGTGGCTGGCACCAGGGAGAAGGTCCTGGAGACGCAGGGTGGGGAGGCGAAGGCAAGAACGAAACCACTCGGGGTCTGCGGAGAAACTGCCACCTCCGGCTCAGCCACAGCCGGTGGAGGGCAAGCGGCACCAAGACCTCAGAGGGGATGCAGCTAAAAATAGCCCTGGGAGGACGGCCGGCCACCAGCACTGTGTCCCACCAGCACCGGGCCGGTCCTCGGGGGCCATCATGCTGAGGGCTGGCTGTGTGCTCGGCACAGGCAAGGGGGCTTGAAGCACAGCCCCGGGGAGCTCGCTTCCCTCTGGGACTGCATCGCAGCAGGGCTTCTTCCAGGCCAGGGTGCTCCCCGAAATGCTGGTTCTTCCCTTGGCCCTAAGACAGAGCCCTGGGATGCTGGTTTGGACGCCCACCCTGTTCTCCCAGCTCTGCCACCACCATCCCCGGGAAGAGCCTGTAGTGCAGCCAGGTTTGACCACAGCCACAGCTTGGACAGCGATGGAGCTGCTGGAGAAGAGCCAGGAAGGCTGTTACTCGGGAATGCTGGCACATATGGCTGGTGGGCACCACACTGGCGGCCCATCCAGCTTGCAGCCTTACACCGCTCCTGATGGGATCTGCTTAGCCCTGTAGCGACACAATGCCTTGCCTGGGGAGGAGGAGAGGGGACCGAACACCCGCCAACACACCGACCTGCATTGCACCAGCATCATCCTAGGCATCCGCCCTCCTCCAAACGTATCAGCCCCCCAGGCACGTGCCAGGGTCCAGCTGGGTCAGAGCTCATCCCCCACCCCAAGTCCGCAGGTGCCAGGACAGCAGAGGAATGCC
>NW_009607227.1:0-3750 GCF_000690535.1 Cariama cristata | reverse complement strand
ACATGGGTGGGGGCAATCCCAAGCATAAACACAGGGTGGGCGGAGAATGCATGGAGAGCAGCCTTGAGGAGAAGGACTTGGGGGTGCTGTTTGACGAGATGGCTTTAAACTGGAAGAGGGAAGATTTAGATGAGGTATTAGGAAGAAATCCTTCCTGGTGAGGGTGGTGAGGCAGTGGCAGAGGTTGCTCAGAGAAGCTGTGGCTGCCCCATCCCTGGAAGTGTTCAAGGCCCCATCCCTGGGAGTGTTCAAGGCCAGGTTGGATGGGGCTTTGGGCAACCTGGTCTGGTGGGAGGTGTCCCTGCGCAGGGCAGGGGGGTTGGAATGAGATGGGCTTTAAGGTCCCTTCCAACCCAAACCATTCCATGATTCTATGATGATTCTATGATTCTTTTCTGTGGAATAAAGAAAAAACAGACAGGCAAAATGCAACATCTATCACTCCATCCCAAAGTAAACCAGCTCTGCCTGGGCAAAAATAAACTTCCATGTAATATTGATCTGTACACATTTATAACCTCACAATTACCTTCTTATCCGATTTGATTTGTTTTGCTGTGAAGACAGCAAGAGAATTCTAGACATTCTTAACCAAATACCACAACCCCAGAGCAACATCACAACTTGCTTACTTAAAAACAAAAATGAGGCTGCAAATATTCAGCTATGTTACCCCAAATTTCCATTTTTAAAATAAAAATAATTCCCACTAATTGGGTGGGAAAATCACAGAAATGCAAAACCATTTAAAATCTTTCATGTTCACAAGTCACCTGATTTTGTGTCAAACAACCGCATCCTTAAGCTTTTGTTTTCACCATCTAATGCACAGCTCAGTGTGAGAGGCTCAGCAAGAGATTCCCCTCCTCTTCCAGCCCCCAAATTACTTGTAAAACTAACATCAGTTGAAACAGGCATCTACGAGAACGTAAAGCATTGACATCCACGCTAATTTATATCACCAAAAATACTTCAGCAATAAAAGAGACACCTGTAGTATTGCAAAGCACATTGCAAGGATGAAGTCAGCTCAGGTACAGCACTGCTACCCCCCGTAACGCAGCAGCGGGGCTGGGAGCATCTCCGTACGTGCCAGTAAATAAACCAGTCCCCAGCTGCAAAGCCGAAGCCAGCTACCTACGTTATCTCCTGCAGAATACACAACAGTCAGTATGAAAACACATGGCAGGTTTATCCCATGAACTTTGCGAACATAAATCCTGACCCTGAAAACATTTACATGCAGGCTTAACATTAAGCCTAAGAACAGACCCACTAATTCCAAAAGAAATACTTGGGTGTTTAAAATTAAACATATGTAATCATAAACATCTACAGAATTGGGGCCAAAAAACCCCAAAGAGCACACATCACAGTAGTAGTATTTTTTAGTGCTCCATAGACATCATGACCCAAGAATTACATAATTTAATACTGACATTTAAAAGAATTTTCACCTTCAAAAGGCACAACAATTTCTAAAGAACAAACTCCACTGACCTAATAAAGCAATTAAGCAGCATGCAATTCAACGGTGTCACATTAAAATTGCTTCTGCAAGCCAAATTAACAAAGAATTTTCAAATACCAGAGACAAGCCACTGCTGTATCAAACAGGCAACCATTTCCCTCTGGTGCCTTTTGCACCAGCGACCACTTTAACACTGAATGAATGCTGTTTTCTTATCAGTTACAGCTCTTAACATCTAGGAGCTCTTTAAACAACCAGCATCTTGCTGATCCGAGACAATAACTTACGTTAATCCAATGTCTAGTACACGTCGTATCTTTACACACTCCACTTTGATATCGTTGGTAACACTTCTTCACCGTTGCTTTCAACTCTACTAAGACTTTTTTTAAGAGTGTAGAAAAATGGGACAAAAAAAGAGAGGAATATTTTGAAGTATTTTCAAGTAGACAGTTTTAACTAGCAGCTAACAAAATTTCCGCTGTTTCTCAGTGGTACAGGCCCATAAATACATACCAAGATCGAGACTGACAGGCTGTTCAGCGCAGGTAAAGCCTGACAAAAAAACCCCAAAGTTTCACTGAGGTCATCAGTGCTTCCACGAGACCGGGCTCCGAAGAAATGCCAAAACTTGCAAAGTCAAAGCCAACATTTTTGTAATTACACGTGACAGGTTTTAGTGAATTTATTTTTTAACCTAACCTAACCACCTTCGAGAAAATAGTACTTTTCCACCCAATCACCAGTTTACATTCCTCTTGCAAAGTTTCGTCCCTAAATTGTAGCTTAATTTATTTACTTTTTTAATAGAAGATTCGAGTCCTGTGTTAGGAAATCCCGCTGTGTTTGCAAATCTCAGACCCGAGTCCAAGGCCCTGGGCTCTCTCTTGCTGAAGGCACTAGGCAGAGTCAAGGGTCAGTACAGTTAGAAAGTCAGTACTGAAAACTCTCATTGTAAAATTATGTTTGGGTTTTTTGTTTGGGGGATTTTTATTTTTTTTTTTGGCAATATCCAGAGATTTTAGAATTGTAATAATACAAGCACTTTAAAACTTAATGTTACATACTTTATTTTAAAAAAAAAGAAAATTACTTGCGCACAACGGTGTTCTTTGCAGCCTGCTAAATTTGAAGTTAATCATTTTACATTGCGTCGTGTTCAGGAAAAAGGATTCCTCCCTCAGTGAGCTGATCGCTTTTAAAAAAAGAAGTGAATTTTAAAAGACCCTATTAAGTTTTATGGTTCTAGCACGTACACCAATATACCTTGCTTCCATTTTGAGGAAATTTGTTTTAATAAAGTCAGGGTAGCATATGGTACTAACATGTTTATTTTCCAAGTGGTAGGGACACTAACCGAAACCATCTGATGTTTCTTCCTAAGCCTCCTTGATCTGCTGCTGGATTGCAGCTTAGAATAAAGCATCGTGAAGCCAACGGGAATCGGGTAGGGGAGTTAAAAAAAAACAAAAAACAAAAAACAACCCACAGTAATTCAAAGTGTTTATTTAATGAGAGCCTAGCTCACAAGAGTTTCTCTTTCGAACAGAAGCTCAAAAGCATTTATGATTTTAAATTTGTTTCCAGAGACTATCAAACGTACCCCAAAGCTAATCCCTAACAGACATTTGTCTTTACTTTGCACACAGAGAGACAAAACCAAACCCACAATATCACGTAATTAAAAAAGGAATTAAATGAAGCTCAGAAGTACTTAATGGTGGATTTCTACAGAAGTAAACAATCAGTGCTATGCATCAGGAACACCGTAAGGAGAGCGACTGTCAGGTTTGTCGCTACCACAGCTCCAGCAATTGTATCCTCAATTCGTTGACCGACTACTACTATTCTGTCATGAGCGATGACAATTTTAAAGTATGCCTTGTTAAGAGTTTAAAAGACACGAGGTTTTAAGTTTTTAAACCACGTTTTCAGAGCTAACAAATGGGGGGGGGAAAAAACCAGAGAGCCTGGGTCAGAGCACCAAGGACTCGAGTTAACATTTTGAAAGAGCTGCCAACCCCACAGGCTTCAGAGACATTTCACACACAGCCCCCTGGCGCAGCTGTAAAACACATAACCTGAAACCAGCCCCTGCAGCAGGGGTTTGCCTGCAGCTTGTCGCCTGCCGCCCCCGCACGCAGGCATTTCGCTCCTTTTCAGGCAACAGCTTCCTTCATAAAGCTACAGCAGAGCAGCACAGGTGTATTGAGGGACCCCAAAACCAGGCGCCTTTCCAGCAGGTCTCCAGCACCCCAGCCCAGCTTCGCAGGGACGCG
>NW_009607226.1:4491-6222 GCF_000690535.1 Cariama cristata | reverse complement strand
AAGCAAGCGGCTCCTTACTTTTAAATAAATCCACAAAACCCTCAAGATCCCTGTCGAGGGTCATTTCTTCCCCAGCCCTCAAAATTTAGAGCCTCTCCGCCGTGCTCCCTGCCCCCAGAGGATGCCCTTGGGGACTCCTAGCAGTCCGATTTGGGGGTTTGAGAAGATTAATGATTTAAAACGTATTTCACCTGCACCGCTTTCCAGCTGTGTGACTGAACATGAACATAGCTTGGATCCGCCTCGGCTTTTGGCATCTTTTGTTGGTACTGTGTATTTTCGTGAATAATACTGGATGTAAATCAGCTCTTGCACAGGTTTCCAGGGATATTATCTAGGTGGCGGGTGAAATATTGGTTGGGTTGTACAAAAAAAAAAAACAAACACAGTTTTGTGCCATAGTAGAGCCTCATGGTGAAGTGTTGCAGAGATGCTTTCCACACAGGATTTGGCTTTTGCAAGGAAACCCACAGCCTCAGATGAACTCTTTATTTTGCCTCCTCCCTCCCAGTTCTGCATTCCCCAGCAATTCTCAAGTCAAATAAGAACCCTTAAGCCCTGGTCTTACCCTTCTAATTGCCAGCACAACCCTCCAAGCTCCTACATGGGAACCAACTCCATCAAATTATTAAAAAACGGTTGTCCCAGCCCTCCTGAGCAAGCAGCGAAGCTGCCAAAGAACTCCAAGGTATCAGAAGTGCTGGGAGACAAGCCACAGGCATGGGGAGCAAGCAGGAAATTAAACAAATGCTGTAGGAGAATACACAAGGGAGATGGCCCCATCACATTCACATAAGATGAAAAACCACTTTGTGTGAGCAAGACACAAACATGGAAAGGTCTGGTGGGGAATTCAGGGGATTGTCACTCATGTGAGCAGCATAGAACCAGCATCAACAGGAAAAAAGCATTTTGCAGAAAAACCCTCAAGGAACTTGCTGTCAAAGATTACAGAAGCACCAGCACAAAGCTGTGGACTGATGGTGAAAGGAGAAGAGCTGGAAGGACATGGAAGAGTTTCAGTGGGGCTGGAGAAGAGGGTCATAGAGGGAGGAAGGGAGGTGCTCACCAGGGCTGAGGGAGCCTGTAAGGCACCAGCGAAGGTTTTGGGGGTGAAGAAGTTGTGGGGATGCCAGGCAGCAGGAGGGGATCACAGTTAGGTTTGGCTCTAGATAAGATTATGGGATATTCATGAGACTGGTGAAAATTGATAGGGGATCTCAAGCAGGGAAAGGCAGGGAGGGGGCTAAGGGTCACCTGTAGATGAGGGAGCTGGGCTCCATCAGCAATAGGGCCAAAGAGAGCCAGATAGTGTTGCCACAAGCTTAACACCTACACAGCACTGCATCCTTCTCCTACAACCCTGTAGAACAGCATTGACCACCCATCCACCTAAGGGAAGGTGAGCCAGGAACCAAGGACAGGCACAACAGGGGCCAGGCAACAACCTTACCTGCTGGGTGCAGCCCTGTAGCCAGGCAAGCAGAGCATAGTGACACATTCCAGGTGTCACCCAGCAAAAGTAAGGCACCAAGATAAGTCCAAGATCAACCTGTGAAATCCTAGGAGCAGATAGACATACAGAAGAGCTGTACAGAAGGGGAAAAAAAGTAGTTACCCAGACCTCAGCTTAAATGGAGCTCCTGGAGTGATGGGTCATGGGCAGAGGCCCCAGGTGAGGTGGACTGGGGCAATTAAAGCCTGTTGGTGCCCTCCTCCTCCTCTCCTGTC
>NW_009607226.1:0-4460 GCF_000690535.1 Cariama cristata | reverse complement strand
TTCCCTACAGAGAGGTGGCAGGACCCCAGTTCAGTACAATAGCACCTGCTGGGCTGCTTCCTCATGATTCTTCCAACTCCAGTGCTATTGCTCCAGGATGTTGGCCCTTCTCTGTCTCCGTCCACATCACATAGCAAGAAGGGACATGGAGGAGAATGCCCATATTCCAACCTGTGTTGGAGCTCTGGGAAAACGTCCCTTGTTGTTCTTTGTATTCAAGTTTTCCTCCACTTGTCTCAAGGCTGCTGCTGGTCTGCACGAAGCCTCCACAGTCTTGAGTGGGGTTTATTGCCGTTCCCCATGCAAACCTCCGAAGCACCAGCTGTTGCCACTGCTTTTCTGACAACATTGATTGATTCCAGTACCTCTGGACTTTTCCTGAAGTATTTTCACTGTATTAAAATTGCAGGGAAGAAAAAAAAAAAACCCAAGACAGTTTGTTGCTGTGTTGCATCAGGCAAGGTCAGCAGCATCGGCAGGGCTGCGCTTCCCAGCGTGTGAGACTGAAATGCCAAAGTGCTTTGGCCTGAAGCGAATCCTTATTTCAGTCGGGGGAGGGTGGCATGTTCGCCACACTTATGTAAAGCATTGTGATCATAGCTTTCAGTCAAAAAATTCAAGCCTTTCTGGATTCTGTTGTTGTTGCTATTTTAGGGGACCTGATGTCTCTGGGGGATGACTCAGTTCATCTGTAGCTGGCCGGCATTAATCTAGACTAACAGTCTGATTCGGGAATGCATCTTTATGTAAGAAAACTGCTTAAGAATGTATTTAACTTGGGAGCTTGGCTAAAAGAAACTGGTTTACGTGCTGTCCTGCATCAGGCATGGGGCAGCAGTAGCCAGGAGTTGCTGATGCTCTTCAGTAGCTCTTCAATAGATCAGCTCGTGGTCTCGGACCACATCTCCAGCGTGATGTATCCACCTGGGAAGGTTGGACTCTTCAGGCTAGTTCAGCAAGGACCAAGCAGGGAGTAAATGCGGAGACACAAGGTTAAGAGCTTACCTGTCCTCTCCCACCGCACCTCCACTCACCCTAACCTGGGTCACCAGCCCCACAGCAGGGATGCATGGGCTCGGATACTTTAATGTCAGTGCATGGGGCTAAGCTGGGGGCTGAGATCATCGCACTGCCCCAGCCAGGTGAGACCCATTGTGGAGGTACCTGCAAAGCCCTCTTGTCATCTCTTTGACTGCAGACCTGGAAGCCAAGTTGCTGGGGGACTCTGCAGAAAACTGTGCTGCACCAGGACTCTGCTGGATAACCTGCTTACTACCGATAATTAATTTGATACAAATCCAAATTCATTGTTCTGAAATCAATTGTTATAAAATCTGGCTGGTGTCACACTTGGGTCTTTCTGGTTTGTTCACCTTCAGGGCATGAAGGTGGCCTTTAGGCTATCAGTGCAGTCCCTTGTTCCACAGCATTTTTTAAAGGCATAAACCCATTTATTATGCTGCCTAATTCCCTGTAACGTTGGCTGCTTCTGCATTTAATCAGGAGAGTGTTTTGCATACAGATTCCTCCGCTGGTGAGAAGTGTATGAGCTGGTAAAAGGGGAACAGAGGAAGCCGTTCATGAAAACCTTCACAGAGCATGGGTTTGCTGTTTGCTTTGCTCTTTGAGCCAAACACTGTCTAAGCACACTCACTCCTGAATGAAGCCAGCTCCCAGGTCAAAGGTCCCGCTGGTGATATGGCTGGAAGAAGGCTTTGGAAAACACAGATCATCTTCTGGAAAAGCCTGCAACTGCCTGTAGACCTCTGACTTGAATTTTGACATCTCAAAGGCCTTCTGCACAAACTTACTCTCTCCATTTGTTGTTTACCTCCCCTTTCATCCTTGGTAAAATGATTATGGTATTGGGATTGCAACCACAAGGGTTGCAGCCATGCAGTGTTGAAGTGACTTAATTGTGGTTGTGGTCCAGGGGGAGTAAGGGTCAGCATGTGCTGGGTCTTTGCAGGGGTGGACCCTCCTGTTGCACATCTCCGTATTTCAGGGATGGTATTGCTCAGCACGGTGTCACGCAGCCACTGGCAGGGAGCAAGCCATCTGCATGAGTTGATGCTGATGTATCTGCTGTTCCAGCTGATAGCTGCTCTGTGCAGACGGAGCGTATGCTCCACTGGAGGTGGGATGACAAGGACACATTTCCTCCTTCAGGGTGACATCGCTCTTCTCAGACTAACTTCCCTGAAGTTTGAGTGTAGACATGGGTGCACCAAGCAGCAGTGGCAGGCCACCAGCCTCAGTGTGCTGTGATCTGAGCTGGGGCTTTCTACCAAAACCAAACTGAGCGTTGTAGGAGAACAGGTGAGTCTCCCAGTCTCTCCCACCTCTGCTAGAGATGCCCATCCCCGAGGGTGTGATGGGGGCGAAGCCATGTCCCTCTGAGCCTCAATGCTGTGGATTGTGAGCTGGAGAGGCTGACGTACCTGCACCCATTTTGTCAAGCAGAGGGGTGCTTGCATTTAAATACCCAGCAAGAGCCAGAAGAGATGATCGGTGGAGCTTTAGCACATGCACAAAGAAGATCCTAAACAAGAGATGACCCTAAATCCACATCCAGGGTATTTTCACCAGCCAGATCCTTCTCTAACAGCTCAGCCCATGAGGAACATCCACGCTTTTGGGGGCTGAAGCAAGCTGGTGTACGGCAGGCTGCTTTCAGAGCCACAAGCACGTATCTGGTGCTTTTCAAAGCACAGGATTACTTGTTTTCATATCTCTACATTTCTACCTTGACCACTGCCTATCACGCTAGATGCTGCCATTGAACAGTTTAGCAGATGCACATGGTAAATGAATTTCTCAGCACAGATGGAGATGAACAGAAGGGACCTCTTCAGATGGGAGAGCACATGTAAGGGGAGCGAGGCCTGGGAGATTCAGAACTAGCAGGCTGGAGCTGATCTCAGTGAGGAGAAGTATTTCAACAATTATGAACTTAAAAGTGGAGTTTAAGGCAAAAAGCTTGAGGTGAGATGTGTTAATCAATCTGAAGAATTTGGGTTCCTGGCTCGAGCTCAGCCTGGTGGTATTTGCACTACTGGTATCATTTGCAAAGCCTTTTTTCCTCTGGATTATCTCCAGCTTGCACAGCTTTGAGGTGGCTGAACAGCAGTGATCTGAGGGGCATCTTGGCCCACGCTTGCGGTTGGGGTTAATTGTTGTGCAGGCACCCAAAATCAAGCCCAAAGCATCGAGAAATCTCCTGAATTTCCTTTCTCCCAGTGCAGGAGTTCTGTGTGTCTCCAGTGACAGAGGAGAAGGGCTTTTTCCAAAGATCCCACCTGGCTTAAGGAGTGCTGGAGCAGGAGGGAGGCTGGGTGGGATGGGAGCTTCACCCCGAATCTGCAGGTGAACCTCCCAGGGAAGGAGCCCAGGGGCAGTTGTGGCGAGGGGCACTGGCACTTTCACAGCATTTTGGTGTCGCAAAATGGGGCTGTCATGGGGAAATGCTGCAAGTTATTACAGAGGCTGAGTATCTGTGACTGCCATCCCTGGCTGCTCTCAGTCATGGCTGTGGGGCTGAGCTGGAATCAATCAGAGACCATGGATGCGTGGTGACAAACTCCTCGTGCACAGAGGCCCTGCTCCCGTAAATCCCGTAAGCACGTGCTTAACTTCATGGAGCAAGGTGATTGCAATGCAATATTTTATTCTTGTCAGCTTCATCGTTAACAGTTGCTAGAATCACTTGGGTAATTAAGCTCTTGCAAGAATAAAATGAAAAAGTGCCATGTGCCTGTAGAGATCTAAATCATTTTTCAGAGTGGATTCTAGAAGAGTGGTTCTCAGCTTTCCTTGGTAGCTGGAGTCCTAAAATCCCCAGAGGCAGCGCAGATCCCCTCTGGATAAGCTGAAGACAGCAACCCTGCTTTTCTCAGGTACCTTTTGCCAACCGTCTGCAAGGAGCTGGTGGGTGCCCAGGGCTCCGTACGTGACCATTGGGTCAGAAACTTTGTAATGAAAGGAAGACCTTTTGCAAAAGACATGGCTAAAATTGCATACTAGAGAATATTTTGAGAAGTATTAGTGTTTTAAGTGAGGAGTAACCGGCAGCGAAGTGCTGATTCCTGTCTTGCCACAGGAAAAGATAAGGCTGGGACCGTAGGAGGAGAACCGCCTTCCCATGTCTGCGGGATGGCATTGGGAAGATCCCATCACTGGTTATAAATGTTTATTACTGGGATTAGATGAGAAAGGGAAACAGTCGAGTGCCCAAGGAGGTTCAAATGTGTTTCTAAATGGCTGTGCTCTGTGCTGCTGAAGCGTGGCTCTTCCCCTTGCGAAGCGATGGCTTTAGCTTGGTGTCTCCTAACTTATCTCGCAGGGCCCTGCGTCCGGGCTCCGGGCCCGGGAGCTCTGCAGGCTCGGCAGGGGCCAGGAGGGGGCAGCGGGGAGGCGCTTGGAGACCAGCGGTGGGGATGCCGGGGGCCTCCCGGGGAATG
>NW_009607225.1:0-10396 GCF_000690535.1 Cariama cristata | reverse complement strand
AAAAAAAAAAATCAACTCAGTTCCTTAATCTTAAACTCAATAATTTAAATGTAATTAATGTTTTATTAATCTAAAAAATATTTAATCATAATACATTTTGTTTAGTGGTAGCTTTGACACAGTGAGCAACTGAAAAATCTTGTCTTCATTATATTTAGTGTTTTAAACACTACATCTCAATTATCTTACAATGTTCCTGTATAACAAAAGACTGAAAAGAGAAAGATGCACTTAGTCAACAATACGTAACTCCTGTCCCTTTCTCAGTTTTCACTACTTGTTTTTACAACCTGTACTGTTAAATCTATCAGTATAATCTACATAAATAGTTATGTCAATATATGATGTAAAGAAAGAAGAATTATTGGCTGACTTGCATAGTTTTTTCTTTTCCCCCGAAGTTTATGGCAAAGGTCATCTTGCAGGAGACTAAAGTTATATCCAATCGGGAGGGTATGAAGGTAGAAGTTAACAAATAAGCTGGATAATTGCTCAAGACTTTTCAAGGGAATACTTTTAAGAACTCAACCTCTATATGAAACAAGAAAGTTCTATTACAGTTAACACAAGAGTTTCTCTTCCTAGTTAACGTATAATAGTACTGAGGAGCCTATGTACACACTCCCCTATTTTCCTTTTTATGTCTTCTCCACAGTTGCATTCATACATCTTTCCTGAATTTCTCATACTTTCTGTTCTGTTTCCTACTTCTGATAGAACAGATTTTTGTTATTAAAAAATAGAGAGCTAATGATAACTAGTGTCTTTCATAACTTAGTCTATTCTCCAGTGGACAAAGTAAAACCTTAGCAGAAACTTAAAAGACTTACATCAAAACGTTTGAAGCTTGGTAAACCAATGCCACCTTAAGAAAATATAGTACTTCTGTAGAAACGAATACTGTGAAGAAAACATGAATAGAAGGAGCAGTTCTTCCTGCTAAGCATTTATCATTAAGGACTACAGATCGCCCCACCATTTAACTAATAACTCAGCGCAGATCCTCTGAGACCTCAGTTGGCTTTTCAATCACCACATTCTCACCTATCACGAAAATGTTTATATTACCAAGGAGAAGTCATGCTCTGCCAAAACTGAAAGGCTTGCCTTTTTTTGCAAGTGGAAATGCTACCAAGAAAACAAAGAATGATGATCAGAAGCTTTGGCAAGCAGAGTCCTCCTACTTTAATTAACATGTAATATTTAAACTCTCCCTTTCAAATCCAACTTTGCCTCTAGAATTCAGCTAAAGACAGTTAAGTTCCTTAAGTACAAAAGAGCTTCCTTACCCTATACAGGCAGTCAGAAACAACTGGGAATTATATTATAAATAAGGCATAACAAAAGTGTAGCAAGCTGATGAATCAAGCACCTCTGAAAGTCTAGCACAGCTTTACCTGAAGGCAAAGCACAAGAGAATCATTTTGTCTGCCTTCTCCATCCAAAACTTTGGGCCAGAAAGAGTGCCTATTTTTGGCATCATTAGGAGTAGACTCTCAAACCTTCTAAAGCAGAAGGTACAAAAATAGAACACAAAATTTTTTTTTTGAAACTTGTATAGATTTCATTAAAAGAATTTAAATACAAAAAATATTAAAACAGAATATGAAAAAGAATATACTGTTAATTTGAATCAGTCCAATTAATAGATGCAGGTGTATTTACAGGTATACATGCAGTCTTCTCCAGGTAAAACGACTGGTTTCTGCCTGTGGGACAAGCAGATGCAAGATCACTGTGTCTTTGCTCTGAACTGACTAATGCGATGCAACTGTACGGCTCTCAGTATCTTTTAACTGGTTTGGATGGCCCATAAGGGACGACATCTCTCTGTAACAGTTTACTACCCAAGAAAATTGCTCAGTATTTCAGGGATGAAATTTTGTAGCAGTTAATTTGTACTTGCTAACAATATTAGTGAAATATTAGTACCTTAACACTTAGCACTGCATTTTAATATTGGTCAACTGTCTATTTACTAATGTCAAGTCAAAAAATAAAAGGCAAAATATAATTGTTACTGGGAGACAGATGCAAGATTTCAGACTTTGCTTAATACTATAAATCTCTTGACACTTCTCCATGCTCCTGTTTGCTAGGTTTTATTTTTTGTCTATCTTGTTGGTTTAAAAGTGTAAACTCCGGATAGAAGAAATGATCTCTTACTATACTTACATAGTGCTTAAAACAATATGACTCTGATCATAGTTCAGGCTACTCAGTTCTACTGCAATTAAAAAACCTAGTTAAAATTTAATGTTCAACCCATAACAAATATCTCCTCTTGAATCCAACACAGAACTTAATGTGATAGAAAAATGAGTACTTTCTTATACATTGGCAGTATGCATAGTCATTTGGTAGAATGAATCAGTTTTTCTTAAGGACTTTTCTTAAGCTAAATCTGTAAAATCTGTAAATCTACCACATTTTCCTATGGCAAAAGCTAAGTATTAATCCATTTTTATCAGTGTCCTCAATACGGTATCACATAGTAAAAATGTTAGCTGTAACAGCCTCTCCAAACAAAATCTCTGAAAATGTCATTAAAATATCTATGCAAAATACAGCCCCCCAAAATCCCAAATATTCTTAAAAATATTAATACATAAAATCAACAATATTATATTTTATAAAGTATATAACTAAGGAAGACAAATTAAAGAGGAAAGTTAAAAAAAGGATAGAAAATTTGCAAAGATCTAGAGAAAACAAATATAGTTTGTCTCTTTCAATTTAATTTAAAATGAAAAGCCATGAGAAAGGGAAAAAATAAAATCTTACATCATTCGTGTTAACGTGCCAGGCCATGTCACCATAGGATACCAGTTGACCATTCACATAACATCGTATTTCACTGTTTCTCCATCGATTATAGATGTGTACAATGCTTATCATGTACCACTGAAAAGACACGAAAAATCAATATATAGTGGCAGTTTTTGTGCTATAAAACACAAAGTTAATGAATGGCATTAAAAATAGGTGACCAGTCTCATAAAGTTATAAAAATAGATGAATCCTTGCAAACTCGTAAAATTAAAAGTCAGGTCAGTCGAACTGTGCCTAAATGTAATGATACACCTACCTGCATCCCTTCATGGGATTAGAGCCAAAAATGCATACATACAATTAAAAAGTTGAATACATTTCCATTCGTAAAGTGTAATTTAATTTAAACACTATATTCTGTAACACAAAACACAACTGAGTTCTGATGGGAAATCCAGTTCTATGTGCTCTTACCTTAACAAATTCATATCACATATCTCTGCATTTTCGTTATAGTTCTCTGTCAGAAATTGTTAAATAAAAGGAAAAAATTCACAACAGCAAATTCTACAGCCCAGTTGAAGATGTCATCATGATTGATTCATACGATTTTCTTCCTCTATTCTTTACCATTCCACCTATTTTTGGACAACTGTGATATCATTAAAAATGCATTATATAATCAAACAGAGAAAGTATCATAGTAAAATGCTTCCAAGTACAACCAGGGTGATCTTTCAAATAATCTCTTCAACAGGAGTCGTTATGTCCATCATGAGTAAGTTCAAGAAGAAAACCTTAAGTTTTAAGGTTTTCTTTCCTTTAAAACCAAACCTTTAAACTCATCAAGACTAGGAATGGAAATTTAATCTTTAAGATCTGCAAATCAACTCATACTTAACTATAATGGGTGTCTGTATTATTTCAAAATATATAGAAACCAGACAAAAATGGACACACTGGAGAAAGTCCGGAAAGAGAGACAAAGATGATTGATTGAAGCCTCTGACACATGAGGAGAGGCTGAGATATGGGTCTGTTTAGCCTGGAGAAGAGAAAGCTCAGGGGGATCTTATCCATGTGTATAAATACTTGATGGGCAAGGGATAAAGAAGATGGAGCCAGAGACTTCTCACTAGTATCCAGTGACAGGACAAGAGGCAACGGGCACAAATTGAAATACAGGAAACTTCATTTAAACAGACGTAGGAAGGATAGTCAAACAGTGGCACAGGCACAGGTTGCTCGGAGAAACTGTGGAGTCTCCTTGCTTGGAGATATTCAAAACCTGACTGGACAACATCCAGATCAACCTGAGCTAGGTGTCCCTTCTTTGAACAGGTGTGAGACTAGACGGTCTCAACACGTCCTTTTCCAATCTTATTGATTCTGTGAAAAAGTCAGCTCATCTGCCTCGAAAACACCATTTCATCTTTTAATAATGTGGGATAGTAATTTATAATTTACTTGTTTTCCCTTTCTTGGTATTTGTTTCAATTATTATCTTTCGATTTCTATGTTCAGCTAAGTCTCTTTTTCAAAGCAGAGAACTTCTGCATCCCTCGGGGGATTATTTTATAAGTCACTTGGTGACTCTCTCCCTTAGCTGGGGTGAGTAGATACAGAGCCTACTAACGTAAAAACCTGTCTTTCTGTATCAGAGAAAATAATTTTCACATGTTGATTTTGAAATCAGACAGAACACAGAATTACAAATAAAAAAAGCATGCAGCAAAATATATTTTGACAATAATTGTTGCAGTAGTCCTTAACTGAGCTGTATTCGATTACATATCTATAATATCTCTGTATATTAGAATACACATTTTTTTCCATATCTGTTTTCAGGTTTCATTTTTCCCTCCTTAAAACCTATAGTTAACAGAAGGGGTAAAATCCCCTACTAATCACACAACAGTATGTAAGAGTATCTCACTTTTTGTATATCCAATTAAACAGATTTATTGGGCAATACTAGATAAAGGCTGTACTGCTACAGCTTTGGCTTCTGAAGTCATGTGTGGCCAGTCTAATTTTTGTTTTTCCAAGCAACCATGAACAAAGTATGCTTTGTAGGCTGCTGCCTCCACGCTCCCCCCCAACCCCCCCAAAAAAATATCAAAAAACAAACCCACAACAACTCAATAAGAAATCTTGTTCCACATTTTGTAGGCAGATTCTATTTCAGAAAGGAACACCCACCATAAATTCAATAAAATATTCATAACTCAAAGTCTAGAAGCTTAGCTGGTGACTATGCTAATCAGAAACTAAGTGCAAACCGCATGACCATAGCTCTGCTTTCATCAACGCTTCTTTTCCAAAGCTTCCACACCACCTAACATAAATCTCGTAGAAGAAAAATACCCTTGTCCTCTTTCCTTCAAAGGTTAATTTACCAATAATCTCCACTAAGTGATAATGATTTTAAATACTTTCATCCCAATAGCAGGCGTTCTTTGCAATAGCACTGTTCAAAGTTGTGCCTTTTATAACTATTCATATTCCCAGTTCTGATACTTTTGTAGCAGAAATCAGCTGACAACCGTCCATTTATCTTCTAGCTGTGATTTTTCTTTTACGGTGCTTTAAAAGCATTTCTGACAACATACCAGTTTAAAAGTCTGTCCCTGTGTGTAGTTTAAGCTTAACAGATGACTCACTCATTTGGAAATAAATATTTCATTACTTTTGTTGAAACACTGTCCACAGAGCCTATAAGCAACTAAAATGAGCAATGCTATCTTGGGAGAACTTTGGTGTCTATGTCAAACTTTAGGAAAATGATATCATCTACTTTTATAATATTTTTTTTCCCCATGTTAAGCCCCATTCATGCACATGCAGCTTCTTTTAGTCCAAGTCTGCTTTCTTCCATGCTTTTTTGAATCTTTAGCATTGCCGCTGTCTTAGAGCACTACCTATGTCTGTTACTCTGACTCACAAGGCAAGCTCTACAAAAACCACCGAGCTTTTCTTTACTTGAATACACGTGGGTACAAACACGTGCATGCACGCAGAGTCTATCCCAGCTCGTTATCACAACTAATCCACTAAAAAAATTGCTCTTTTGCCTCCCGCACTCGAATTAACTAAATTTACATCTTACACTGTTATTTCTTTTTAGCCAGGGAAGTATTCAGGCATTAAAAAATGGTTTACTCTCTGTGTCATATTTGCCACTAGTAACAATCTAGATAAAATGAGTAACATAGGTTTTCTAAGCTAGTTCCTAAAATAGAGGATGACAAACTTCACTGAGTTAAGTCCATAATGCATTCTTATCGACAGGAAAATAAAAGTCCTTCTGAGATTCCTGCTTGCTCACTTGATTCATATCCTTCCATCCCTAGGAATATAAATTCTCTTATCGCATACTAGCATAATTTCTTTAAGGCTTTCAGAGGAGTATAATGCCTGAAGTTCTTGGGGAATCCACATAGCATGTATCAACTAGCTCACAAACCTGTTCTTATGCACAGTAAGTATCCTTCAATTAATTAAACAGAAGTAGGGGACAAGACTTCCAGTGCAACATTGCATTGCTTTGTCCCCAATACGGTTATCTATGTGTTTTCTAATCTTTCCTTTCTATTTTTCTAGCTTCTACCCCATTTTAATGGTTAAGAACTCAGGCATAATAATATATAATTCCAAATATCAACAAAATCTTTTTCTAAAATTTGTATAACTTTTCATCACCCATTTGTTTGACATAATAGATTATATAACACAATTAAAAGTTGGCAAATTTCATATTCAAACTTCTTTGGAACTTGAGGGTTCCTACTATAAGGTCCTGGCTAATAATGACTACCTCTTGTCTTGATTTCTATAACCTCTTCTACTGACATTTCAATTTGAGACACTTCCTCTGACTCACCCCTATTGACTCGTCTTGTAGTAAGCAATGATGCAACTAATTAATTTAGCTTTTTTGTTATGATACTATATTCTTCAAGGCCTCCTGTTAAGCTTTAGTCATCTAATTGCCCCTATGGACTGGAAAAAAAATGATTTATCATTTTACATATAATTTCTATAATTTACACTTTTTAAAGTATTCTTCATTTTCATTTCCACTTTCTGAACAAATTCTTTACACTTATAATGGTCTCTACTTTGCTATTTATCTGTGCTCAGGTTCTTTGTGAGGAGTTTCTGAACTTTCTGTTGGATTTTTTGGACTAATGGTGTATTTACTCTTAGCCTTTTGTATCTTTGCATTTAAGTAATTTCTGCAGCACTATCAAACACCTCCATCTTTTAACCATTCCTTTTCTTTTTTTTTTTTTTTTAAGAAGTCAAGGCAGTTTTTTGCAGTTCCTTTAAAAATAAAAGTAGCAAATCCTGCATATCCAAGCATACTCTGCATTTTTCAAGACAAAGTCAATCAAGAGTCAATGTCTGAGCTCTCTAAAAGTTTCTAAAAGAAATAAATCCAAATGCTTCTGGTATTTAAAAGTTTGACCTCTCATCCCAGTAAGATGCCACCCAGTTTATGGCAAAGTAATGTAAGCTTCTTTATCTCAGTATGCTTTCTGATCTTCCCCTGTTCATCACAGATGCTATAAAGATCCCTATCATGTGGTTAACAATTTAATCTGAATAGTATGGGTTTCCTACTTAATTACTGATTTTCAGTGCACAGAAACCTGTTATTTATTTTTACAATGAACTTACTTATTTGATTAGGTTAAGTCTAATACTTACATCATTCCTCTATTGGCAAGACCTGCCCCACTGCCACTCATAACTGCAAGTACAATTTGAAATGAATGCCCACTGATGGCCAAGTCAACAAAGCTTCAGATACTTCTATTATGTCAATAATCTCATTTAAAATAGATATTCCAGTTTCTCTTTTATTTTTTCAGATATGTAGAAGCAAGCATATATGTATGTCTTATAATTTTCTATTACCTATATCTCATTTATATGAATGTCCTTTGCTGACGTTGTACCAGCATTTTGTTGATTTCTCTCCTATTCTGTATCTGAGAACATCTTTTTAAGGACTTTCCTACTACGCAATGAACCAAACCAAGTTGTATAATCACCCACACAATTTTCCTTCAACCTTTAGTTGAAAAATTCCTCCTTTTTTTTTTTCAGTTTTCAAAGTCAGTAATACAATTTTGAGTTCATCCTACAGTCTCCTTCTCTACATAATTTTCTCAAAAACTCATCAAGACCATGCCTCTCTGCTATAACAAGAGCTTCCTTAGGTAGTACTCAAAGACACTTCAGATAACAGTCTGTCTGTTTTTTATACTGTTGAAATATTTCAGGCTTAATCATCCACTGCTGAGTAAGTCATATTCCTACTCCATAGCACAGTACAATCAGAGATGAGACATCACACACTAAGTATTTCCAAAATGTGGAACTTATTTCAGTCTGTACTACAATTAGTAAAGGTGTTCAGGATTAGAAACACCAAAAAACCCCCACTCGACTACAGTGCTTTCCTGTTCATACTTTTACAAGGATTGATGCTGAGGCTGGAACTCAAGGAAGTGAAAATTACTGGGTGTTAACTAACACACAAAATTTCACTTTGGAGTCTCAAAAAGCAGTACAGACATATTAAACACAACACTGGCAAAGCTAGTTTAGCTCTGTTGAGAGGTCAATCTATTACATTACACCCACATTTTTCTATTGGGGGATATGATGACCAAGTTTCTCCAGGTATTTTTATAAATACTTGCTTTTATAATCTTGTTAAAATACACTTACTAAAACCTAAATTAACCACTTAAGACATCTTAAAGTTTAAAATCAAGATTACGTATTATTCTGTGAATGGTGTCATATGACACAGTTAACAGTGGGAAGATCTTCACATGAACATAGTATCTTTCTGATCTGCCTACATAAAGCTTTTGACTAGGTAGCCTGAATATACATTTTTACTGTGATTCAACAAAAATTTTAAAAAATATTATTCAGAAGTTTAATGAGGATGATGTTTCTGGCGAAAGCTATTGCTGAAATGTCTACACCCGTAACGAAATGGCTAGAAAATAATACATCTAATGACAAAAATCACACTTCTTATGTTAGCATTTCAGCAGTAAGCTGCTTTGTAAATGGGTACACGTTTTTTAATATGTATCTACACATTCAATGCTTGCACATTGGAACCAATGTAATACCTAAATAACATGAAGAAAAATCAATCTACATGTTAAACAGGATACGTTTTCGCTTGTTAGAGTCAGGAATTGTATTTGACAGGTTTTCTTTCCTCGATGATGTGTTATGTACCTTCCCACATACATGTGCACACAAGTTATTAATGTAAAAAATACATCATATGAAACCACCTGCAAATATATTCTAGAAGATTTATTTCAAATCCTTTCTAAATCTGACATACGACCCAGACTGTATGAAGCACAATTTTTGACAAATATAAAAGTGGCAGGAGGGTTATATTTGGATATACTTCAGCAGATCAGTAGATTATGATTTGAAACTGATATTCATATAATGAGATATACATGTACTAATATTTCAGAACTAACTATTTTAAGTAGAATAGCAAGAGCTAAAATTTTCCAGGGATGGTATGAAGGAAACTAGTCTTTCATAACAGAAATTATTAAAAGAATATCTTGCTAAAAGATGAAAGACTGCTTCTTCCATCAACAAGTAAAGAAATGATCAGCTAGATCCCAAAAACTAGTTATCAGTAACATAATCCAAAAGTTAACAATTCCATCTGCTCCTAGGTTGAGTGTTTATCAGTGTCATCAGATGTGCTCCTTTAAAAGAAAACTGAACTGTCATCAACAGTCTGTTCTGGCTATAAAATTAAATAAAATTTGCAAACCAGAAGTGATTCATTTCAATACACTCAGCAGATACATGTTTATAAGGCTTTATACATCCCTGAGTAATATGCTAAAAAAAGACATGACTATGTTTTAAAAAAACCACAAATGACCTCAAAGCTACATGACAGAATTAGAATCAGTGATTTTGAATCATAAATATATACCAAGAAACACAGTAGAACATAAAGCTGATGGGTGAACAAAGGCATTCCTTCCCTAAGAGATTCGTTTCTCAAAACAAAACAAGCACTGAAATTCAAAATACAAATTCTAAGGCCATAAAAAAAGAAATAAGCTTCACAGCAAAATATATACAAGGATGCTATCAATGACAAGCACATAATGTTCGCTGTATGGAAAAGTCAATGCTTCAGTCAACTAACTGGAATATTGCAGCCAGCAGAATCATTGTTCTCCGAGGACTACTAGGCATACAGTAGAAATGAACACTAATATGATCTAGAGAAATAATCAAGATTTACTATGAAAAATGAGAAATTCTAAAACACCACTGACATAGAAGAAAGTTCAGAGCCTTATATTCCCTAGCAACAGATAACAAAACTCCAGCATTACCAGCAAAATTGTTCCAGACATTGGCACCAAAATTACCAAGTACAGAATGTTCAGAAACAGAACGATGATCTTTTAAAAATAAAATGCAACCATTTTACAAATAGTGAAAATTCTTTTCTATCTGAAGCTAATTAAGCAGTATTTTTAAAAACAAGCTGACTTTATAGAAGTGTTTAATATATAAATTTTTACATTTGTAACAT
>NW_009607224.1:0-18327 GCF_000690535.1 Cariama cristata | reverse complement strand
TTTTTTTTTTTTTTTTTAATTGCAGGCATTCTTATCAGAAACACTGTGTGGAAACACAAGAGGAAAGTGAATCAGACCTGTTACTCCTCTGAGAAGAAAACCAGTTGCAGACATATAAAATTAGAACTTTAAATTAGCTTTTACTTCAGCTACAGAACTGAAATCATGTGGAGTTGAAACAGACAGCTGAGAAATGATGACGTTCTGTCTCATGGAGCATTATTGTACAACTAAAACATTTATGATTAAGACTGTTAGATTTTATAGTCTATTTCTGCACTTTACTTTCTTCATTGTTATTCAGATAGTATAAAATAAGTAGTTGGTCTGCAAAGAAATAAGCACTTAAATCCTGATTAATTGACCCTGTAGGCAGTTGCATATGAAATGAAGATTAAATGTTAAATGACGAACACCTTCCTTTACTGAGTTTCTGTTATACCCAAAGTGCTTTCATTTCCAGTACTAAGTCTGGGCAGCTAAGGGCTATCTAAACTCTGTTGGGGATCCTGACTGAAGATAAATGCCTTACTACAGTTACTTAATTAAGCCTTGAAGAGGGAATGACTTATGATTTACTCTGTAATCTATTGTATGTGACTCCCACTCAACTGCCAGTTATGGCTTTCATTCTTGGGCACTTAATTCTCCCCCAGCATGAGTCTAAGAGTAGCCTAGGTAAGTAATTTGGGACTGTGGGTTCTTGCAAATGGCAAGAATCCTAAAAATCAGGTATTGCCATGCACTGTGAACTTTTAACTCAACATCCACAAAGCTTCCTGTGTTCTTTTGTGGATGTACAGCTCAATTGCTCACAATTTGTAAACAACATATTCAAATCTCAGATACTTCTAATATCCTTGTAATTATTTCAATTTTTGTTTTTTTTTTTTTTGTTGTGGTTTTTTTGGGTTTTTGTTTTGTTTTTTTTTTGTTTTTTTTTTTTTATCGCAGGGATTGTGGCCTAAGTGTAGTAAGTACTCTGAGATAAGTTATTTCCCTGGTTTATGCCTCATGCCTTGCTCTAAAAATCCAGAAATTGGATATGACCTGTTCTGTTAGGGGTTCTGTTGCAAATGAAAGCTCCAAGTGGAAAGCGATTATTATTTCTATTGTAATATGCAGTAACGTATTTCCTACCTGTGCAAATCTCTCATTCAGATTCTATGCAACCGAGCGTCTGTGTTGCAAGATACAGTTGTACTTGAGCTGGTTAAGTGCTAACAAATAAAAAAGAACCTGAAGCCAAATTACATTGTTTATCTCACATTCATACTGCTTCAGGCTAGTGCTCCTTATAAGTTTGTCTTGGAGACAATCAGTTGCAGGTAGTGACCTAACAATTTATTAGTGTAGAAAATGAGAAAACATTGAGTTCCTAGTCCTTTTTCATTTGTCAATGTAGGTCTACACCAAGATCCCTGAAGTAGCTCCTTAGGTGCTGTGTCTAAGACAAATGCCCTGGAAACAACTAATACTATTTTAAATTTCAACCTCATCTACAGCTTGATGTTTAAAGCACTTTTTAGGCAAGAAAAGTAGGTTTGAATCTTCCAAGGAAGTGTAACAAGTTGAACCTGAGTGTCTCATAAACACATAAAAAGAAGACAGCTCCATTGTCACAATGGTTTTTAAAGTAATCTAGATGTTCCATCAGGAATGCTTTCTGGGCTGTAGAGATTTCCCAACACATGTATCCCTGTATTAATGGCTTAATTTAAGACATGCTGAATGGTCTGAGTGATAGTTGTTTACTTTCTGCACAACCATGGGTTGCTTTAGTTCCCTTCTTGAGGGTCTCAGTGTATGTCTGTATTGCACAATGCATTGCCATTCACATATGCTTGCGCAGACTACCTGTAGGTTAAAGATGATATAGATGCCACGTGATATGGCTAGGCTTTGGTTGGTTAGCTCTGAGGTAACACAGCCTGGACGCAGCTATTCTACTTCTAGTCTGTGTGTCAGTGGTTTTACTCTGTGTAAATATACCAGCGCATTTGGAGCTAGCTCAGAGCTATCTGAAATGTCATCGGGCAATATGGCATAGATGCATCCTTAGGCATCTCGCTCATTTTACTGAATTAATTCTAAGTGATCAGCATGAGCATTTGCAGACAAATCAAATTCAGGTATGAAAGACATAAATCTGCATCTTAGCCAATTTCTATCAAAATAATGATTATTTTTTTTTATCCTCTGTTATTTAGCAGCTGCCTTTAAAACATATCTGACACAAATATGCTGATTATCCTTACCAAGGTATACCTATATGTGCAAAATATGAAGGTCTGGAGAAAACACAAAAGAAGCAAGGTATTTTCTACCTGAAAAAAAGGAAGACATGAAGCAATCTTCTGGTAGTGTTCACATTAAAGTGGCAACACTTACAGAACCTACTAAAAAAAAAAAAAAAAGAGTAGTCAGAAAGATTTGAGTTGAAGAATGAAATTAACATTGCAAAAGGTCAGCCATAATTAGACAGCTGAAGAAATGTCAGTATTGTTTGAAAGGACTGACTGGAATCCCTTTTCCAACACTATGAAAAGTATGAATGTTGATCTACACAAAGTGAAGTCTTGCTACATCATTGTATAACTATAAATTATCATAATTTTTTGTATAATTGTACTTAATCCATTTTTAACTCTGGGATTTACATACATTTAAATGCTTTAGACTTTGCTCTAATTTACTCAAATAAAGTAAAATTATTTGTAAAAAATTTAGTAAAGTAAAAAATTTGTTATAAAATTCTGTTGTATTTTAAAGTGAGCATATGGATTTGTGTCAGTCATGGAAACTCTGCAATTAAACCAGGAATACTTAATTATTTAATTACTCTGATATTTTATCAGAAAGAATTAAAGAGAGTTAAATTAATTTATTATCTTATTAAAGTTTTTCCTTTGAGCTGCTTTATATAATTTGAAACAATGCTTGCAGAAAGAAAAAAAATGTCAAGCAATAGGTCAAATTATAAATGCTTTTCCAAATACATTTTTCCCTTTTCCTTAAGCAATGCAGGAACTGCTGGAGCAGTTTTCAGGTACGTATAATGTTTCAGATGCACGTTTAAACATTTTTAGCGGTAAGAAAAAAGATGTTCCCAAAATTAATTTACTACAACAGAAAATGGAAGTAAAGAAAATGACAGAGTCAGTGCTTTCAACTACAAACCCCTATGGGTAACACCTAGAAGTTTTGAACTAAGAACTTTCCCAATGGACATTCAGGAAGATCAAACAGATGTCAGGTGTGAGCAAATTTCATTATTCTCACATAAAGAAACTGCTGGCAAGTTTTGAGTTATACACATGAGCATTTTAGGGACTGATGGTCCCATAGAGAAGAAAATCAAAACCAAAAATTGAATACTTATATAAAGTGTTTCCTATCTTTCTGGGGACGATGAGACACCTAGAGAAGCTTTCTATTCAATCAGACCTTGATTGATAGGACCAACTCAGACACATATGAGATCTTTCATAGAAAACTGAGAGACAGTCTTTGCTGCTGAGTTTAGTCTTACTCCCATCAGATTACATTTAAGACACAACTTCTTCTAATCAGTGCTTTGTAGAGATTATTGGGAAGAAAATCAAGATCGTTGAAAAAATAAAGACGGTATTTTGACTTGAACTCTTAAATCTAATTTGTATATCCTGTAATAAAAATGAATCAATACCACCTCTTCAGCAAGCCAAAACACAAGTTATAACCTCTTTCTACCTTCAGTTTAATGAAAAGTACATATTTCCCAGGTAAAGCTAGAAAAATGTCATATGCATTTTTATGTTCTTTAAAGTAAGTTATTATAAACTACCACACAAACTAAAAAATCAAGCTAAAAAATCAAGAAAAAAATCAGAAAAATCTCTGTTGTTTAGACAACAGTGTTGCTGCTTAGATTGAACTCTCTCTCTCTATATATATATATTTATATAATTATACTTTTGTAACTGAATCTCATGCTAGGGATTCTCCAGAGAAGGACTAAATTTTTATATCTGTTGTTTGGATGTCCAAGTTTTCATTATTATCAGTGGAAACTGAGTCAACTCTGGATAACTCTTTAGTTTTTGTTGACAGTATTGAAGAGGGTCTTAATTCAGTTGTCTAAATGTAACAGTCTCATGTCATCTTAGATGCTGTTGAGTATCCAGGCTGTTACTTTGCTGAGAACTTTTTAGGTAAACTGTGATTTTTCAAATTAATTTAGTCGCATGCATGTATGAACAGTTTTCTAAGAGTACTGTGTGAACATAGACACTTAATTCATATGTAAATATCTCTGTTCAGTTTTTTTTTCTTTTTTTTTCCCTGAGATTTCTCATGGACCTTGGTTCTAGCAAAAGTCTCCCTTAATTTCCCTGTTACTTTTGAATCAGTCACCCTGTCCTAGTTTTCTGCCTTTCTAGAGAAGGCTTCTTGGATTGCCCTTCAGGACTTTCTCTTGCAGATGTTAACTGGATTCATTAGTTTGTTGACATAGGACACCAAACCACCTCTTCTGGCCTTAGAAAAACATTTCAGAATTCGGAGAAGGTACTGTCACTGGTATTACCTGTTTTCCTGCTCATACTGTCCATGTAGGCATTTTGGGACAGCGAGGTACTAGCTGCTATTCACCAGGGAAGTATCGGGCTGTCTGTGGTCTAACTTGGTGATCCCACCTGTATTTCTTCCCCAGGGAGATGAGTTTGCATGCCCTCCACTGCAAGTTCCAGGTTGGTAGGGTTTCTGTGCCATCTTATGCAGGAGAGTGTTACCTTTCTTATGAGAAAGCAGAGTCGGTATGTTTACCTGATGTACAGTTTTTTAATAAATACTCCCAGGTTATTAAGGCATAGACTGAAGTGTGGCATGGCAAAGAAAAGGAATAACATAGGCTAATTGCCATGTAATTTTGGCATAGGTGCTTTCAGGCTTAATGCATTTCACTCAGTGGTATTTTTATAAAATTTTGTATCATCTCAAACCATCCTCAAAGTCTTTATTTAATTATAATTTTATCTTGCAATATGAAAACAATGTAAACATAAGTAAAGAGAATTTGATAGGATGATACTTTCATACTGCTTTTGGATATGAGACCTTGTACTTTGATTAATCGATGTTTTCTATAAACAATTTGGAAACATAAATATCTGTCATTTTATTTAATTACCAACCTACCATGACACCATAACTCTTATTCCAAGACAGATAGTTAGAACTGATGGGCCACCGATACCATTATATAATTTTTCCCTGATTTCTTTGTGTGATTCAGATGTATTGTTCACTAATATTAGTCAAGTAATATCACTTAGAACATAATAACCAATAATAGTAGTATTGCAAACTGTGTTATGTAAAACATGAAAAGTATAGAAAGATTTTGTATACTCTAGGGAAAATACATAAATAAAGACAAGCCATCTGTGTAAATGAGCAAAGGGATTAATACATGTCTAAACTTCCATCAGGAAGTTGTAAGAAAAACTTTCCTCTCTGTACTTGTTCTAATGTAGACGCTTTATTTAAGGAAATGAAGTAAATTATCAAAACTTACTAGGCTCCAAAATTTTTATTAGATCAGTAATGAAAATACAATGACTCAAAAATATTTAAAATATTATATCTCTCAGGTTAATTGTATCTGCTTCAATTTTTCTTTGAAATACTCTTAAAACAGAAAGAAACACTGTGTGGAATATTCCAGTTAAACTTCCATTTAAACTGATGAATGGTTAATAAGAATTATCTTTTTTTTTCTTTTCTTTTTTTTTTTCCCCCTGCTCCACCCTCTGTTCTTTTTGCTTATTTCACTTTTAAGAGCTACAAATGCACTAGAAAATATTTATTATATAGTTCCAATGCCAAATATTTATTTTGCAAAATGCGTATTCCATAAAATTGTGATGTTAAATCAAATGTATTTTGAATTAAAAATGTTTATTATAGTGTCCTAGTTAAGGACATTAAGAGAAATGACAATATTCCAAAATATGCAATGTTTTTTGGGTTCTATGAGATTGCTTGAATTTATTTGGGTTTGTGTTATTTTAGTCAAAGAAGGAAATTAAATACCAGTTTATAAGCTGAGAAAATGGTAGGACGTTATACTATATAATTAACTTGACAATGTTTTGAGCAGGAATTTCATTCGTTCACTATATGAATAACATAAAATTAGTTCAGACAATAGCACTGCATAAACCATTAAGAAATAACAGAATGCTTGATTCAAAAATATTTACTTAGCATACTGATCTTAATATATCCGTATACATATTAAAAAGTACAGGGCCTAACTGGAAAGTAATCAACCCTACAACCTGTATGGAAAATACTTACTAACATTTTTTCCTTCAAAGAGCTGTTGTAAAAGAGTTTTCACTAATTACGTAACAAAGTCTACGTACAAAAATGAGTACATGAAAAGATTATGTCAGTCAGGATCTTGGCTGTATAATATTCTCATTATAAGATTATAATAGTCGTATTCCATACACCTTTATAAGACTTACTCACATTTTATTTTCAGAACACAGATGAAATTCCAGTCACACTTCCATGGAGAAAATCTTTACCATGTTCTTTATGTTGTCTAAATATTCACATTGGGAAAATATATATAATAAATAAGTGCCATTATTATGCATTTTGCTTCTTTTCTTTCTGAGACTGTGAATCTTGGACATTCAACTACTTGAGCTCACATAAAAAAGCAGAGGTTTCTAAAACCAAACCTTCAGTCCTATAGTTTTCTTGCTACCATGCACAGCTGGGATCTGTGGAAATGAACTCCTGTCAACTAAATTGGACTTCTATATCAAACATATTTGTTGAAAAAAGTGTTGTAATCTGTTCATCTTACTCTGAAGACACGAAGTATTTCCCAGTTGTAACAGGAAAATAGTCATTTCTATTCAATTCCTTGGAGGATAAAAAAAAA
This sequence comes from Cariama cristata, assembly GCF_000690535.1. Lineage (NCBI taxonomy): Eukaryota > Metazoa > Chordata > Aves > Cariamiformes > Cariamidae > Cariama > Cariama cristata. Next base: position 11,384 of record NW_009607224.1, on the reverse strand, counting down.
AAAAAAAAGAAAGCACCTATTTACACAATAAGATGTCAGGTTATGAATCTTGTGTGCATGAAAGTAGCTCCTTTGAAAATTTAAATGAGGCACCTATGCTTTTAAAAACCCTGAGTTTTCTTCATGCATTGTAGAACTTATCATGCCTAATTTGAGGATCCGTATAGTACTATGGAGTGAGATTTGTAAAACCTACCTTGATCTCTTTTCTGAAAAGTATTTCATGGGGTATTAATAAAGAAATAAAAATATGTAAGTATATAAATATATTTCTCATAAGAAGAGTGCTTAATTCGAACATAGTTTTTGGTAAGTGTTACTAATTAGCAAGTTGTTACAGGATATGAGTGCAGAGAGAGGAAACAAGAAAGGGAGCAGGTGGAAGAGAGGTCTGTATTTAATGAAAAAAGGGCCAATTTGTTTATGCTTTAAATGGGCATACAAGATGTATAACTAAACAGATTTGAAGGGTTTAAGTCTAGTTAGCTTAAGTGGCTTCAAGATGGTTCTAGCTTCCGCTAAACCTCTTTTTTTCAGATCTCTGAGTCTCCTGAGGAGATATCTCCTGAATATAAAATGGGAAGTGTGGACTCCATCACCCAGCAGAGGCTCGTTCCATGTCTTTGCTGTCCAAATTTCACTATCTTTCATTACGATCCGTTTTCTGATTGGCTCATTGTCTATATATGGTGTAGTGCACTGTGTCTCTGAACAAGAGAAAATTCAAGTTACATCAGTATCCACTTTTCTAATATAATTATAATAATACAACCAAAATATACAAAAGTTAGGAAATAAAAGCTGTAAAGTTATCTCCATCAAAACCAATAGCTTCACAGAAAGGTTCTAAATGAAAATATGATTAGGAGAGACAAGACCATAGATTTAAATAAAACTTCTCCGATATGATTTACTTCCAGTTCACAACTTACTCTCGTGGTTCAGGAACACTTTTAAAATTCTTTTAATGTTAAATTTGAAGGGAATTATTAGCTAGAAGCTCAGATAGATAAACTTACTGCAAGTTAGTCAAATCCCAGTGCAAAAGAAAGGCTTTTATAAACCGTTATCTTTGACATGCTAGCATCTTTAATGAAGCCCAGTGCTTTTTTTAATTAGTGTGGGTTTTTTGTGGGTTTTGGTGGGGTTTTTTGTTTTGTTTTTGGTTTTTTTTTTTTTTTTTTTTTCTGTGGTATATAGATCTGTAATTTTTTTTGGGTCTTGTTTGGTTTATCTTTGCCTCCAGGACTACAGTGTTGTGACTAGAAGGAAAAGAAATGATGAAATATTTGTCTCAAAATGATGTAGGTATAGATGTGTTATTAACTGGAACTTCAGATAGTTTATGATTTTTTCCCTATTCCCTTCAAATTCAACTATACAGCAGACATTATAAATGAAATTCAAAATATAAAAATTGATTGCTTTATATGGGTTTCAATAGATATTAACAGGCATAAATTTGAATTGTGGATTTTATGTTACATGCTATTGATTTGAGGCAAGCATTTGAAATGACTTATGAACAGAGAACAAATTTATGCAATGAGTTCAAACTAGATACAGAAATCAGGAAATCTTTGCATTATTTCCATCAATATATTCATTGTGAAACATTCATTTCATTTCACAGTGTATTATATTTCCATCTTTAAAAATAATCCTTATAATGACACCCCACAGAAAGGCTTATCTCTTTCTGCTTCAATTAAAAAAAAAAAAAAATTTAAAGGACGTATTTTACAATTGAAAATTGTCTGGTAATAGGATATGATAAGGCATAATTTTTTCTGTTTCACTAACTGGTTAAACATTTTTTCCTTCTTTTCCTTTCGTTTTTCTTTTATCTTCTTAGAAGTGAGAGAGTTTTGCACCCTACTCTCCTAAAGTAGCCCTTTTCCCAGCTTACTAAATTGTCACAAAATCATTCCGTTTAGAATGAAAGTTTGTATCTAAATTCTTATTTCTTTTATTCACAGCTTCATCCCAAAGTGACTGTATCACCATCCTACTCTAAACAGAAAAAGACCCACCCTTTTTATAGTGTTTATAACAATAAAAGAAAATAAAGGCAAAACCCAAGATCAGGCAACCCATCACTGAACTGAACTCTGATTCATAAAGACAGCATTTTGAACAGCCTTTAGTAGATTCTTGTGTGATTTTACATTACCTATATTGAAACACAATGGGGTAGCAAAGGAAACATCTTTAAAATGTATTGTTTTATCTCTGAACTTTGTTATGAATTAAAGTTACAGACTAGAATATGAAATTAATTCATTATCTCACTATAGAGGAAAAACAAACACAAAGGACAAGAAAAAAAAATCCCTATTTCCTAAAAAAGCAAAAAAAATCCTTATTTTTCCACAGAATTCCAATTAAAGTATTCCAGTAAATAAATTTTAAACATCTGCTAAAGAGATGGTTGCTAAAATAATGATTGCAAAAAGACTGCATCTTTGTTTGGCAAGCTTCGTTCATTTAAATATATCCTCTAAAATAGTTTCATAATTCTAAAACGAGGTGAATGTGATGAAGTCTTAAAATAGTCTATTTTTTCCCAATATCCAGTAGCATTTTTGAATTCCAAGGCAACTATAATTCAATAAACTTATGGGCATACATGTCTTGATAGTGTCATGGAATGCGGGAACTGGTTGTTAATCAGCCTAGCAAGGTCAGACTGTATTAAAGAGCGCAGTCTCAAGTGTGTCCAAGGATGTTTCCCATTGCTAGATATCAGTGAGTCAGATAAGAGAAAATAGAGTAAGAAACAGTGATCTGGTAACACCGCAAATCAGCAGATGTTTCTGATACAGATCATGAGGAGAATATTATGGTACTAGTAGAGCAAAGATGTCCAAATGAAGCCTGAAGAATAACATTGGAGCTGAAACTGAACAAGTAGAAAATGGTAGAAAGGGGAAGCTGGAAAAAACAAGAAACAGTGGCAGTAGTGGCTGAGGTCTTACTCCAGGTGTTTGTCCTGTACGTCAGGGATTGGAACCATTTTTGGGTCTCTTCTTAGCTCATCTTTACAGAGAACTTTCACAACTTCCCTTACTTCTCAGTGGCCAAGACCTTCCTCTTTCATCTGTTTTCTTCCAGCATGACTGAACATGTCCTTAGCCAGCAGTCATGTTTTCTTCTCAGTGGCCAACAGCGCGACCCAGTAATACAATTTTCCCTTATCTAGCATGCCTCAAATCACTCCCTCTGCTCAATGCTCCCAGAATGGTTTTATGATTCCTGTCACACAATTTCCCATTTCTCTTTTCCTTACTTTTAACAGGAAGACATACAGCAAAACAATCTGGAATATACTATCAGTGAAAGAAAATGGTTTTGCTTGGACATGCTTAGAAGCTTCAATCTATGAAACAAAACTTAGCTGATCTATATCTTGCAAAATTGCTAGTGGGATGTGCCAATTTTCTTAAGGAAGATTCAGCTAGGTTTTGGAATCACTACAAAGATGTCCTATATGCCTAGTTAAGGCTAGGCTACAGTGCTGAACCTAAATTGTCTCTGTGAAATTAATCTATGTCAAAACGCAAATGTTTATCGATACATTGTATTATAACATATATTATTTTCTTTTTAAAAAAATGACATCTTTTGAATCACAAGATGAGAATCACTTGCTTGGTGTTGTAACAAATACTTCCCATATTTCTGCTAAATGTTCCTGAAAAATCCAACAGATAGCACGTATCATATGGAGCCCTGTAGTTCACCTAAATACAGTATTGCCATCGCTACTAACAGCACACAGGTTTTGCACTGAGTTAGCAAAGCTTTAGGACTGAGATTTGCCATGTTTACTTTGTCTGAACTTATCTTGAACTGCCTGGACTTTTGTTTTTAGTTGATTTGTTCTTTCTAAAGATCATTTATTATGCCTAATTAGTATTACTTTTCTAGTCTTGATATGGTATGACTCTAACTTTTGTATTAATAGTGACAATATGTAATTACTCTGTGTAGATGTTTACGACTCTTGCACTATGATGCAGTGTATAGAAAGTCAAACCTGGTATGATGGCAGAGGCTTTCAGGGGTGGAGACATAAAATGTGGTGTAGAGGGACACAGACTGGGATGAGAACAAGTCAGGTATGGGCTTGACACTGGAGAACCCACAACCGTAAACAACTCAGTATTGGTCAGATGAAGAAATGTGAGCCAGAATTTGGACATAACTAACTTGGAGTAACAAAGAGTGAGTATGTAGTTCACATAAAATACACCACATAAAATAAATTCAGAAGCCACACGGAGTTACAAAGCAACAAAGAACCTTAAACTGTTAGAAAACTTATTAAAAAAAAAATCTCCAGGTGAATTCTAGGAGAAAGCAAACGAGTAAGAGGAGACATCATCAACACAAGTCTTCCCAGTGACAAACTGTAAATTTCAGCCCTTGCTGGGAGAGGACTGGCACTAATGCCCAAAGGTCTTTGGGGGTAGGGAGAGAGTGAGAATGACCCAGAAAGGAGATAGGTACCAAGTGTGAGTGTATAACAATTTTTACTGCATTATTCTAGTAATAATAAATTTTTCATTTTATGTAAAATGTCTTTCCTTTTTGCCCGTTACAAGATTTTGCACATAATACACAGAATATTTAACTAAAAGTTTAGAGGTTATTTTCCTGATTTTAGACAGACTGCACAAAAATCAGTCCATTTTCAGTTAAAAAACTGTGTAGTTTATGATGGCAAAATCTCCAGGAGAATAATTGACTGGTTTACAACTAAGAGTTTCTCTAAAGTGTACATTAATCCACTTAAAGTTGATGTAGGTTGTAACAGCAACCCACAAAGACACACAAACCTTAATTATTGCTCACTTTTAGATAGAAAGTCTCTTGATTATGAGCAGCTGAGCAGATGTATCGAAGATATATTCTCAAAGCTGTCATTGATAAATAATATTTCTTTGTGCTCAATGAAAAAGAGTAGATTTATTTACAAAAATAGAAACTTAGTCAAAATAATGGATATTTAGAAAAACAACATTAGCTAAGGATAATTCTTGTCAAACAGCACCCAACTGCAGAAAATGAACTATTTAACATTGTCTATGATATGATATGTTTTTAACTTAAAGGTAATACTATAAAAATAGGATTGCTTTGATATAGCTTGTTAGATTTTTAAAAATATTTTTAAACATAGCATAAATATGTTCATAAAAAATAATTATTTATTTTAGATTATTAATTAGTTAAGGCTGAGTGCCACTAAGTTTTGGATTCATGTATTTCACAGTGAAAAGTTTCACTTTCAGGAACAAACACTGAAGTCCTTGAACATGTCTTTTTATTTCTACTAGGAAAGAGGTAAAATTTATAGAATAAGGAAATAAATTATGAGTTAGTGGATTCTAAACAAAAAAGGACAGCTATGCTTGATCAATTTTTTAAAAAATAGTTACAAGGAATGAGCAGGAAAGTATAATGATTAGAAAGCTGAAGAGTATAAATTAGAACATATGACTATGATAACAATTGCATTATATTTTCTGATGTAAATCCTCAAATGATTGTTTTACACATGAACATAGTAATGCAGAAAGTCTCATTATATTTGGTTTCCTGAACCTAATAACATAGTTCAAGCATCATTTTTTACTAAGACTAGAAGAATTCAAATGTATATTAGCAAAAAAACCTTTGTACACTAAAATCTCATAGTACTTCTCTGAAGACTGCTTCTAACTTAAAACTGCTACATTCCACTCTTCCTCGTACTACTGATTTACTAAACGTAGTAAATTAGCTTTCATGCTGGCTTTAAGATATTGTTAGTGGCAATTAATTTACAGCTATTCTAGTATTAAAGACATCTAAAATAATCATAATTATATACATTTTTTTCCTGTTTTGTGGAATAAGGACACGTTTATTTGGAATTTATACTAATTTCTTTTGAAAATTTTTAATGATATTGATGTCCTATAATGTGTACCACTGGCATAGTTTAAAGTCATCATTAAAATAACCCAATAAATTAATATAATTCATCATTTTCATTATTTCACATTCAAAAAAAAAAAAAGCTATTAGAAATATGATTGAAATCTGAGGTTAAATTTTTTTCTTTCATAGGATGAATCATTCCAGTCTAACACAGGTGTTAAGGTTGAATTGCGTTCTGGAGGTTCTCCAATTCTGTCTGTTGATCATAAAGAAAGCTTCACTGCCTTTGACCAGAGAAGTAACTTCAGATAACTAAAGTTTACTCGAATAATTTTTATAGTGTTAAATTAACTGGGCAACACTAACTGTTTCAGCATGTTTTGTAAGCTAACGTGCTTTTTCACTCCACATTGCTGTCCTTTCATAACACAGCTAGAGAATGTGGGAGAGTACCTGAGGTGTATCAACTTCACTATTTGAAGATGTGGGTATGGAAGATTAATCCAGTGGATTCATCTTTTGTCCTTGATCTAATTAAGAAAACAGATCAGGATAAGTACAGATCTTCAGGGGAAGTAGGCATTTATTTCCCCTATGAATATCACCTGTCGTTGTTATTCAAATACCTATTTTCCCTGGATAATTTTTCTTAGGTATACGAGGAGTTAAATTAGCTTAAAGGCTGTGACCATTTGCCTCTAGCTTGTCCTTTGCTTGAGACATCTAAACTTAGTGTGGTTTGTCCTTTAATGGCTAGACATGGACAAGAATAATTTCTTTAGTGTTATTTTAAGATTTTCATCATAGAACCAGGAATTTAAAAACAAATTACAACCACACTGAACCAATTACATTTGTAAATTAAGACATTTGAATATTATCTTTAACAAGTCATTAGGAAAATGTGTAAAAAACAACTTTAATTTGAATATTTTTGAGATATTCTAGACCTAATCATGCTACCATTGAAGAAAAAGCTAAAACTCCCACTGACTTCAATGGGCTTGGGATTATATACACAGCAGGGGACAAGACTCAGTAATCCATGAGGTCCTTTTCATCCTTGTGTTACTACAATAGGAGCAGAAATCTGCAGGAAGCATGATAATGTCAGAAATGTAAGGCTTAAGAAGTTTGAAAACTAGGACTTCCACATGAAAGGTATTCTTTTTAAGAACTACAAGTAACACAAATGGAGCTGTAGTTTTGAAATTAAGTTTCTATTTGCTATAAACATTAATGACTACAAGATACCAATATATCTGATACAGATTTGCATTTTATAATTATCTTGGCTTAAGATTATGGCGGTTGTTTGAAGACTTTTCTTACTGTGAAAAAGGGCAGGATTTTAATTATTTTTATTTCCAGCATTCAGCTGATGTGCATGGGTGACAAAGCCAAGTGTGAGACATGGAAATAATTGTAAAGTCTTTACTGCAATACAAATACATTTATTCAGTGTAGAACAACTGGAAATCAGCTTGAATGCCCTGTCAGTGTAACTAACTCACTCAGCCTCCTCTTTTGCATTTCATGTTCTTTTCCTCAGTAAGAACAGCAGCAACTGCACTGGTCTAAATTCCCCAAATCATTATTATGTTTTGTTTTGTTTTGTTTTGTTTTTAAATCCTGTTCTTGAACATTCAAATACCCTAATTCTATGAAGAGGTAACTGCATCAGTTTTTCAGATTTGGCATCTTCACATTTTACACAGCTTTGTAATTGCCTATATGTCACCAGATATATGAGGCCAAAAGATTAGTGATTAGAGGCCAAGTTCAGATCTCAGAGCTGAATTTAAGCATTGCAATTACTGGGTAATTCAGAACACTGAAAATGTGCATTTATGTGTCCTACGCTGTTTAAAGAGTGATTAAGAGAACCTGATTCAGGGCTCTCTTTCCTCTTTATAGGGAGCCAATATACCTTACACAGCCACTCACCTTTCTATATGCAAACAGATGAATGATTATAGCCAGTAAATAGAAAAGAGTGGTAACAGGACTATAGCTGGGTTCCCTCATCTCTCTCTGGTAATAAGCATCTGGTTCCATCCTTCCCAGTGCCCCCCCCCCCCGCCCCCGCCATGTTAGCCATCTGCATCCACCTAAGAGTCAGAAGACCTCACCTTTGTTGGAGAACATATGCTGAATAGAAACAAAGCTCACACCTCCTATATAGCAGCCAGTTTATTAGATTATTTGCCCATAACATGGTAGACTGGTTCTTAGCTATACTTATCTTGAGAGAGAGCTAAACTATTGTCTCCTCCCAAAACACAGTCAGATTGGCTCCTTCTCCTTTCTTTACTACTGTCTTGAAAAGCCTCCTGTACAGTGAACAATTAAAAAAAGAAATAAATCTGACTGTATTAATTCTACTACATAGTACAGACAGGCACTTCATCACAATTATCCCTGCTTAATTTTCATCTGGCTTAATTTTGGACTGCTCCAGCTACATCTCCAGTGATTCAGTCAATAGCACATCTTAGCAGTATAGATACAACCAAGAGATGACTCTACATTACAGTGTTCAAATTCAGAGCAGAATCATACTTTGTGCAGTGAATATCCTGATTGCTGCCACCTTTTCATTTGGATGGAGCAGTCTTGGAACATCTGAATGGAATTACTTTAGGCAGAAATTAAATTGAAAGATGTGATCCAAGAGCACACTGAATTCACTTAGCTGCCAATGTGTACACTGTCCGTAGGCTAGAGCTAGTCCAGAAGGAAAACTCCCAGAATGTAAATAGCATGGACATCACACTTATAGCACCATTCAGTCTACAGGTAGATTCTTGTTGCTTCTTTCTTTTCGAGTCCAGAGACTAGCAACTATAATCCATAATGTTGCCTTCTGTGAACTCTTTAGTGGGGTTTTTTTTCAACATTTGGCGTGTGGGCTTGGAGTGATCTGATAGTTGTAAATGAACAACAGATTTGGACTGATTGAGAGACATTCTTTGTACGCTTTCGAGTCATGAGAGATCTTATTCACATAAATGTTCATTGTAAGATTAAGGGATAGTTGTGTCTACCTTTAGGATCAATGATAATATCCATTGAATTTAGATATCTTTGAAATTGAGTAATAAATGAGAGTGAATATTTTCTATTGCACTTGGAGAACACATACTCATGTTCTGGCTAAGTGCCAGTATAGTTGTTTTTAATTTTGGCCAATATTAGATTAGACTAGTAGACTGTGATTTTGTCGCTCTTACTGAAGGGAGACTTGGATCCTGGAGTTAATTCTGTTGACTTTTTTTTTCTCTACATAACATTTGCAAATGAGGATTATTATTTGGGGTCAGTTATGTTTTAAGGTTTCAAAACTAACTATATTTTCCCACATAAGTTGTATTGTAATTTCTCATACTTTCAGACACCAGTATTTACCACTACACATTTTCTCTGAGACTGTTTGTTTACTCAGAACACACAAACTATGTCCATCACAGAAAACCTCAAATGAGGTTTTTTTAGTGTATCTTGGACTCAAAATTCCTCTATGAGATATACTCTTTTTTTGAATAATTACTTTAACAAAATGCAGCAGCAGCATCTATCATAAAACTGGTATTACAAAGACATCACTTTTCTTTAGAGATGTATGGTTTTTCAAGGCTAACTAGAAACTGTATCCATATAAATCTCATTCAAATTTATTACCATGGTATGGTTGAACCTCATCTTTGAATACCCAGCATAAAGGTCTTATTTACTGGTTTCTGCAAAAAATAATTCTCTTTTGTTTGTTTTTTGGTTTTAAGCATTAAAAAAATCTATTTGTCATATCATGTATGCTATCTTTCTAACTTTGGTGAGAAAAACGACATCCCTACAGCATTCTCAGCATCCATTTTTGCTTGTGCTATTTTTTAAGAACTAATCCACTTACTTCTGTCTTTTGATAGAAACATCCTTATTGACTTATATGGGCTTTGAAGCAAGACTTTAAATTAGCATCATATCTCAATTTAGAATGTCATATATTTTTAAATGCAGTAGGTCTTGAAATATGATGACTGTCTTTTTACTGCAAAAAAGATATTCTGTGAAGGATTCATTAATTATGGTTTTATCGTACTAGTATTGATAATGGAACAACTTTTGAATTCCATATACATATTACTTAAGCCATTCTCTGAGAGTCTTGGAAAGCCACCTGTCTTCTCTATCACTGTCTGCAGTCTGTCTGTATTTCCACAGCATTTTGTCATTCATATTCTGTATAGTGTTACTTCTTCTGAAAGAATGATGACTATTCTTTAAAGGCAAAAACCATGATCCAGTCAGTATCTTCAAAGGCAGTTGGCACAAATGAAAAATAACAAAAATAACACAAAAAAAATGATGCATAGCTCTTTCAAATGTAATAAAATGGATTAATATTAGTCTTATTTATGTATTTTTCTTCTTGAATAGTCATGTGACATTTTCATCAGTTTCATTTTCTTATCAGTTTGAAATTTATTCAGCACATTCACCTGCAGCCTGAATAAAAACCTTTATCTCCACAATGATTTGAAAAAAAAAAAAAAAGAAAGCACTTTTTTTCTGGTCTTATCCTTTGCATTCAAGATAGCAATGACCTCAGAAATATCAGACATCTACATTTGATTCTTCACATTTACATCTGACCTATCACTTAGCCTGGTTTCATGCCACCAGAGAGAAATAATACCCTTTTAGGAGCTGGGCCATTTTAGAAGTGCAATGGATTCTCCTAAACAAAGCTCATTAGTGACATCTAAGAGTCCCTAGGACTGAGATATCCACATGGGGCCCACAGGTCTGAGAGAGGATTTGAGGAGAAACAGTGCATTTGTGAATCAGCAGTTGGATGCAAAAGGGGTACTTCAATGAATTTCAATTACTCTAGATTGTGCTTTAGATGTCTTATTAAGATTAGAGCAATCACACACTTGAAGAGCCTATTCAGTTTAACTGGTTTCAAATAATAACCACATTTGGTGTTCCTTTGAGTGTAAAGGACTAAATTGTGCTATATACAATGAACTTGTCTTAACAGGAGGTATGCGTTTGAGGTCTCATAACAGTTGAGATGTAGTTAACACAGTCAATGTGGTCTAGAAAGCTTCTCAGTCAAGGAATCTGTCTTAATACAAAGCTGAATCACCTCTTTAATACTTGTTTCTCAAAAAATGAGCCATACATAAAGTAATACAAAAGGATGGGACTGGGATTATATTGCACAGATTTAGGCATCTAATATTATTTCCGAAAGTGTGCACAGCATCCCTCCTCTCTCCTGGTTCTTGTTCCAGGTGGTTCAAATCACTTAGAACTTTTTTTCCCAGATATACCAGATCCCAGATATTAAGGGTATCTTTAACACCAATAAGCATGTCACTTATGATGAGCAATTTAGTCATTCCCTGGAAGTCTATTAGCATCATTGTCCTGGTTTGGCTAAAACAGGG